>NW_010335228.1:70373-73853 GCF_000700745.2 Antrostomus carolinensis
AGTCACATTTTGGATGTGTTACCAAACGCTTATTTTTGATCATGAAATGGCATTAATGCATTTAAAAAGATGTCAAGTTATGACCTGACCCCAGTGGTTAAGTGCCATTCTGGAGTGTTTAATACATGAATGTACATAGAACTTCTATCACTTAAAGCTATCTTGGCATCATTGTGATGGCCTACTGTACTTTTGCAAATTACTTTGTGCACTTTGTGGCTTTGTAATTCTTCCTGATGACACGTCACTGATGATGGCACTTTCAACAGTGACTGTATGAACACTAAGAATTACTAATAATTTTCTAACAGTCTGTTTTTTAGATAAAGAGTTTCCTGTCCTCCTTTCTATTTTCTGTCTTTATTCCATGAAAGTCCAATGCTGGCAGATTTTCTGAGAAATGGTGTTTTAAACTTTGTGTTTAGGTATGATTTTCTTTACATGGTATACTCTGCTTCAAGATTAGGAAGGTACTATAAGACATCTTATTCTTTAAATAAAGTCAAGTTGAAAGATGCGATAAGGAATACCCTTGTAAAGATTTCATTTTGCAGCCAGTAATTAAGTACAGTTTAAGCATACCATAAAATATGCAATTAAAAAAGAAGATTGTGCACCCTGACAGGTAATATAGTAAATTGCAATCTTGCAGCTTCTTTTACTTGCTGCCATATAAAAAAGCACAGATATCGACTTTTGTTGAAGGTCTTTTGATCAGACAGCTAAATATTGACTAAGCCAAAGTAACTGTCAGTGGTCAAACCCGAGGGTCAAAATAAGTATATGTTTAGTAGGTGTGAAAGAGGGATCCTGGGAGGCGAGGGGGAGTAAAAAAAAATGAAAAGCATATGGATTGTAATAACTTTTTTTCCCCAAAAAATGTCATTATGAAACCAGTCACGTTTGGTAGCTCGAAAGCAGCCATCTAGTTTGGGGTTTTTTTTAGGTGGAAAAATTCTCAAATATTCTGAGAGCACCCACTTTCCTTGTGCTTTAAAATTATATTTGAGTTTATTGTGTAAAGCTGCTTCAATCAGGTGTACAAAGCTTGCTCTTAAATTCATGTCTATGTACTGGAGTGCTACGGCCTGCAGTCACCTGAATGTTAGCTGAACATTATTGCACCTAAAATTTGCATGGCAATTGATTTCAGAAAAGACCTCTATAAGAACAGGACTATGCAGAAGAGTGTAATTTTCATTGGTTTGCTCTGAAAAAAACATGAACATACAAAATGAAGATTAGCAGTCGTCGTTTGCGTTCTTCCCTTTTCTAGGTCTCTTTCTTACAGCAGGCAATTACATTCCTGTGTAGCAATAATTTAGACCGATGTCACCATCGTAATGGCTTTGGAAAGCTATAAAGACACAGTTTGCAGAGTTTTAAAGTATGTGCTTAAAGTATATTGCTGTTGAGCAAAGCACTTAAGCATGTGCTTAATTTCAGGTATGTGGTAAAGTGTCATTGGATTTATTTATACAGCAATCTAAGGTAGGATGAAAAGTTAATTCAGCTACCATGCAGAGCGACGTGTGGGGTGGGAGGGAAGGGGATGCCAAGAATCATGGCAACTGTGGGTTTGAAGGAACTCCTCAAATTCCTCTCGTCCATTCCTGAAGTGCCTCGTAAACCACCTCTGACAGTAGCTGGTCAATTAAGACCCAGTCGGTAATCAGGGAAATTATCATTAGAAACATGCTCCTGAACCATTCCTGTCGTTCCTGTACCGAAAATGCTTGTTTTTCCTCATAACAGGCTTTTGAAAAAACACAGGCGTCCATGATATTTTAATACTTTTTCAGGTACTGGGAGATTTACCAATTTTAGGCAAATCAAATTAAATCATGTTTTCTCTAGATTAAACGAATCCAATTTCTGTAACTGCTCCTCAGATCTCACGCTTCCTGAACTACTTGCCTTGTTGCTCCCCATCTTGTTGTTGTAGTGCAGTGACCAGAATTAGCCACAGACCCGAGCCACAGGATCGATATTAAGCAGATCAAATAATTTTTTTGCTGGCATATATGTATAAGCTCTGCTCTTTGTCCGTCCCAGGACTGACGTGCTTTTTGAGGAACAGCATCAGACTGCTGAGTCGTAGATGGCTTGTGGCTCATTACAACATGGAGTGTGGAAAAATGTTTCTCTGCTACTTTTGGACCTCAGTTCATCCTCTTGCTGCTTTTGTGCATCTAATTTCAACTCTGCATGGGTAGCACTTTACACACTTTTTGATTGAGTTTCACATTGTTGATTTTGGATCATTTCTCCAGCCTGTTTTCAGTTCTGATCCCGTGCTTGACATTGTTTGTAATCCACCTTTCTGCACATTCCCAAGTGTGAGTTTTGTACTTATAAATGTCTGTAAGAATACTCTCTAATAACTGAAATAACGATGCATAACGATGAACTTGCACAGAAGTCCCTGAAAGGTCCCCATTGAAAATACTGCCCCTTTTGGCAGTTAGATATTAAGAACTAACCTTTCACATATTTTGTCAACCACCTGTGCAATACTAATTTAATCTAAATCTCATTTTCTTAGGAGAAAATCATGCAGTATTGTTCTTGCAGTCTTACAGCACTTTCCTCTGATTATCCACAGTTTGTGTGTTAAAGAGCGAAACTAGATTGGCTGGATATTACCTGGTCTGGATAAATTAATGATGGCTGTTCTTTTTATCACTTTATCCTCTCTAAACTTAAGTTCTGTTTTTATATTTTTTTCTGAGAACTAAAGATTAAACTGCTTGTGTATACTTTATTTTCCTCTTCCTTGTTAAATGCAAGCAGTTTTTGCCATTCTCCAAGAATTCTGCCAGAATTTTTGAGCTGCCCATCCTTTTGAGCTTCTCTTAAATAGTTCAGAGATAGTTGAAGCTTCAAATATTTCTGAGTGAGATTGATTTGTTGATTTGAATGTTGATTTATCTAATTATTTGTTTACCTATTTTATTTATTTATTTTCATGTTCTGGCCTTCATAATTAGTGAGCACTATTTAACTAAGTTAACTGGTTAACTAAGTTAATAGTTAACTAAGTATCTGGTTTCAAATTTGTGTGTGTGACAAAAGTATAAGAAACATCATGCTTATTCCTTTTCTGTTTCTTCTTTTGAAATCCGCCTTTGCTTAAATCTTTTACCTTCTTTTACCTTTTTCGCATTTTTCCTAATCATCTCATCGGAATAACTTTCCAACTTTACTCAACAATTTTTTTATGTTCCTTCTATTTCCCTAGTGATTTTTTTCTTTCTTTTGGAAAACTAAATATTATCCCGTGTATTTGGAAAGTTGACATACAACATTTGTCAGCCTATATTGCGTTTCCATCAGATGTTTGTATAATAAAAATCCTTCTTGCTGCCTGATCCTTCCCTAGGACTTTTCTGTGTGTTACTCCCTTTAATACAGAGGTGTGAATCTCAGGATATTTGTGAAGACTAAGGCTTGTGCTTGATTTTCAAGGTTAAATAGGGA
>NW_010335228.1:73873-83959 GCF_000700745.2 Antrostomus carolinensis
AGTCATTCAAGAAGACAGTAATTCCTTCTGACTAGTTGAACTGCAGACTTCAGAACCAGGATACTTGTTATCGATACAGAATTGAGGCTGCCTTTTTTTTTTCTGTTCCTGCTCTCCTTGAACAATTTATTACCCTTTTACAGCAAAATCCCAATTCTGTAATGCATCCCATTAATGCTATAGTGCTGCTTATGTTGTTGACTGTGTACTAAAACTTCAGCTTCTTGCAGCTGTTTTTCATTTTCATGGCATTTACATATCACTACCTTAGATACTTAATTGGAGGCTCCGTTATTTTCTTTCCTATAATTCTGTTTCAATTTCCCAACCAAATAGCTGGCCTGAGAGTTTCAGACTTTCATAATATCCACTTTTTTGCTCATCTATGTGATTTTTTTACACTGTATCAGCCTAGCTTAGGGGAGTGATGTGAAGGATAGCTCTTCTCCTTAATAGCATTTTTTTCTCAAACCTACTGGATTCTCTAGGGTTAGAAGCATCAGCAATTCTTTATCTGCCTCTCCTGCCCGATAGCCTGTCGAAATCCTCAAGAGGGTTGCTGAATGTAGCTCCCAGATGAGTAATGATGCTGAGGCTGGGTTTTAGATAGTTATTTAGAATCAAAGTACTGGTGAGCCAATATGTGGTCTTCTGTAAGTCTCCTGAGAGAGAGACTTACACAACACAGTTGGGAAGTCTGAGGTTTGTATCCAGTTCTCAAGGTTAAAAATAGTCCCAAAGTTTCTGTAACACTTCTTCTTAATACCTTCTCCAAGTCTCCAACTATGTTTACTTTCCTACTGTCTGCATTTTTCTTACACAGTTTGCTTCTAATTAGAGATTTTTGATAATTATATTGAAAGAGAAAGAGCTCTCTTGTGCCTCAAATCACACTCTCTGACTTCTGCAAGTACCCTCAAGTATCTATGCCACCTTCTTTATTGAGCAGAAGTGCTAAAATGACAGCCAAGCTGAAAACGCTGTGAAAAATTCAGAATATTATCCAAATGAAATGGTCACCATAATCAGAAGTGAGAGTTCAGCCATATGCCATCCAAATGGCAATGCTGAATTGGGTGGTATTTATTTTGAAACACTTGGTTGCATAAACTTGTGCCAACAGAAACTGAGGAGACTCTTACTGAGTAAAATGCTATATTCATTTAATTATTTATTTCTAGCTTTTCTAGATATTTCTGTTTTGGGATAAACTGCATCAAGGGAACTTTTTTTTAAATGTGACAGCAGTATTGTGAAATGTGAACAAAGACATACAGTAAACGAGTCTCAGGACTCCAAAAATTACATAGTAGAAAGTTTTCTAGGGAAACAATGTGAAATTATGCTTGGGTAAGCCCTTTAGTATGTGTAGCTCATTGAAGCCCTTGATCAGTGTTTGACTCCACAGTCATCCTGTTGACTTTACTTGCTTTTGATCCCCAAAATATGGTCCATTTCCTAATCTGTCAGGAGGCACTGGCATGCTTCTTTCTAAGCCGGTTCTCTAGTGTGAGGCTAAATATATTGCACTGCCGTGTTCTAATACAATTCTTATTAATTCTTAATATTTTGTAGTATATATACTAAAGATTCTACCTATAGTTCTTATTACTATACTTAATATTCTTAAGTGTTTACTTTTTTTACTTAATGTTGTAATTGCCAACATTCAGGTGACATCTTCCAGTATTCTATTCAAGAATCAGGGTTCTAAAAGCAAAGTTCTTCCTAAATCCTGTATATTTACATACTGTATACTTAATATCTTCCTCATGATCTTGACTGGCAAATACTTCATTTACCAAAGTTTTTTGTGTGTATTTATGTAGTTCTGCTTTGCCTTGGGCTGTAGTTGTGTTTCCTTGATGGATGAATAGCTTTTTGCATGGATAATTTGTATATCAGTTTGTAAAACATTTTCAGATCCTCTGGGAAAGAAGAGGTATTATACAAAACTTGGATAATATATGTGTGTTTTATTTTACAAATGTTTGATACCTTTCATTATATAACATCTGCTATGGATGAATAGGCTCTTATCATATAGTTCTGTGACAACTCCATTTCATTTTGTAATAACATCATGGAAAAAAGCTCAGTGGTATAATTTTATCCAAAATCTTTTATCCTTCCCCTTGATGTAGGAATAAGTCTTTCAGGATGCTAAGACCTACTCTGTCCAGTGACTGCTAATCAGAATTCAGGGTACTCAATAAAGAACAGGCCCCACTGTTCTCTACTTGTTCCCTACAATGTTTTAAGGCATCTTAGAATTATGGTGGACAGTAGAGTTACCATTTTAAAAAACAAACTGTGCAGTGTTAGATGATTTTTATGATTTTCAATTTAAAGTAAGTGCACATAGTCATATCTCTGTATCAGAGAAAAATATAATTCTCAGCAGAAAATTGGTAGCATCGTAAGGCTTGTTGATTTAGTTGTAGGGTGAATTAGAGCTGGATGGAAAATATTTCACAGGACAATCATCCTGCAAGAATTAAATCTGATCAAAAGGGTCTGGAAGATTGTGCAGATTTTTACAGAATTTTAGAAAAGGAAAAGAGAATAAGTTTGTATTGGTATTGAAATGTTTTCTTTAACTTTCTGGCTTAAATTAATTTTTTGCTTTTGCAATATAGTAGAATTAACATATTACCTTATGTAATATAAATAATGAAACTGAATTAACTAACATAATAGGGAAAATGTATCATATTACTTCATTAATAAGAAAATATTTCAATGCTATTAAAACATTTAACTTAGGTTTTTTCCCAAATTTTATTTTATTGTAGATTATGGCACTTTATTATTTTTGTTCTCATTTTTAACTCACTTCATTCTTTTTTTTTCTTTTTTATCCTACTCTTCCTCCTCCCCACCCCTCAAATTAGCAAATGAAATTTGGGCTTCCTAATCCATTCCTATTGATTTGTGTAATGTACAAGGGCAACATTTTGAAAATTGCTTAATTAAGTTAAGCATTCAATCTGGGTAAATTTTAGTAATAAATAAGTGCCTAATCTATTGAGGCTGTTTTTAATATCTCATTTACTTCCTAGTTGCATCCCTCATGGTTAAATATCTGTGAATCTGACAAGTCTTCCATGAGTAGCACATAGATACTAGATTCATGAATATGCCAATTTCATTTTTGTAAACTGTGGTCTAGGTGATAAAAGGTGTTTGAATATTAGTCTGAATTCTTTATCAATTATTTGCCATTGATAGGAGATCCTCAGCGAACCATTTAATGTTACTGTACATGAATGCCTTGTGAAGTTCTTTGAAGAACAGCGGTATGGCAACCACCGAGGAGAGAAAAAATCAGTCTTGCCACTTGTGTTTTTAACCATGAGGTTACACTAGTAATCTTTTAGCTTTTTCTAGACAGACTTCTGATTTATACCTATGTCAATATGAGACTTTTGAGTTCCCAATCATCTGTTGACCAGATTTAACCTGATCTAATCTGTAAAAAGTTGGCAGATTTGTCAGTATATGATTACAATATATTTCTGGATTCGTATATTTCACTACAAATATGCATTGAGACAATTTTAAAGATTTGAACCTTTTTTTTTTTTTTTTGCTATGCAGGTCAATCCTCAATACAAATTATACTATTTCCCCCCTCAATTTCAGGTGTGTCTTCCTAAAACTAAAAAGTAAGCCAAAAAGTTATTATATACAAACTCTGCTGTAACAGGTCTTCATGGGTCAGGGGTTCCTAGAGTAACTTTTGCCAGATGAGAGCTATGGTGTGATGGCTAGGGAAGGGGAAATACATGTTTCAAAATCTAAAATCTAATTTTGCTTCTTCCCCACCTAATCCATAACTTTTATAACTGCTTTCTTGAGTAAAAATAGTTTTAGTGACGAGCACAAGTAGTGCTGGTTTATGTTAGTGAACTGCTTGTGAAACACGAATCAGGATCTTTTGCTGTGAGCTACTATTAGGATTTAAAATCCCCTAACACATTTGTCTAGAGTTACTTCACAGAGACTTCTGGAGTAGGGCATGCCTTCTCTTAGAACAAATACTATTGTCAGAATATACCAATTGTTTTGTTTTTCACTTCATAGTTATGTTTTGCAAATTTGCTCCTTGCAACATTGGTAAGAAGAAATATTTTATACGTATAATCAAGCAAACTGTCAGGAGTTGCAGCAACTCAAACAATTTCCTCTGAATGTGAGGAATTCCTTCCTGTAGCCATAAAGATATCATATCAAACCATGCTTGGCTTCTGGCGACTGCTCATGAAGAGGTGGGGGAGGAAGGTCCTGCAGGACCCTCTGCCAGGTCAAAGCAGATGGTTTGGAGACCTCAGGACATCTACAGTGGCACCTGGTGACTGTAGTAGCCACCTGAGCCCCAGTTTCAGGCTGTGGTATCGGAAGCACATGTTTCTGTGTCTCTGCTTCTCTTGAAAACTGTTGTGATTTATGACTCTGTACATTGTTAGGTAATCAGGAGGAGATGCCATAGATCTGAAATCATGGCTCCTGTGTTCTTCTGTTATGGACTATTCCTTCAAACACTCTTGAATGCTGGCTGTGCATTTTGTTGGTTAATGAGAGGTATTTTTGGAAATGCAGTCCTGCTCTGTATACTTTCACTGAAATATTTGCACGTGTATTTTTAATAAGTCCTGAAACTTTCCTGCTGGAATATATTTGCATTTATTTGTATTAACTCAGTGTTTGCATTGATTGTTTTTCTAAAACAAGACAAGGCGAGAAAAACATGAGTACAATTTATTCACAAAGAAAATAGCCTTTCACTGAAGCAGATATTAGAATATAATGTGTTTCTGAATGCACAAGGTGACTGGAATTTTCCCTCTGTCAAAGCATTTCTTAAGCAGCAAAGTTCAAATAGTCTGTCATTTAAAACCATCATTTAAAAAGCACTCTGTAAAAAACCACATTCTGTCTGTTTTTCAGCTTGATGTGACTCGGAGAGGTTCTCCTCTGGACAAGTATTTTTAGTTTTTTTAAGCCCACAGATCCACTTAAAACACCAATGAAGAACAATTATCATAACTTTTCTTGGGTTTTGGTCACACTGGTTTGATTTTTAAATTCACCTTTATAATTTCAAGGATGTTTTTAGCCCAGTTGCTAGAGCTTTAAAAGGAATCAGAAATACATAATCAGAATATATTAATAAAATCTGATTTTAAAAAGCCACCGACAGGCTCTCAAGCCATGACCTTGCAGCTTTCATACACTCATCAGCATTGGGCTTCATAGAGGCTGTAGGTAACAGGACAGGAGAATTTTCTCTCAGGTTATGAGTCTGAGCAGTAAGGTTGCTAGCAAGAGAGATACAAACCTGAAGTTCTAGGCTAGAGCTGATGGAGAATCTTTTGATCGTGATCCATTGACTTCATGGCAAAAAAGCAGATGCTGTTTGTAGGAATGGGCTTCTTGTTTTTATGGGAATGTTTATAATTAGTGATCAAATAGTATTTACACCTTCACTGAGCTGTACAGTTATTACACAGTGATGAGGGACAACTAAAATATGCAGAAAACGAAACACCTGTTCCAGTTTTGCTCTTTGACACTCAACCACTGGAGCAGCAGCAGACTTACAAAACAAATCAACTCCCTAAGGAAGGGACAAGATCTTCACTGTAATGACTGTGCCTCTTCATGGTGATGTGTAGAGAGGCACCATCTGTGTGACACAAGGCAGGTAAATCACTTGATAACCAGGACTTCATTTAAAAAAAGGGTCTGTATCTTTACTTCTCCCAGCCCACCTCTCAGGGGCACTGCAGTGATTAACGTGTGGCACAGATGCAGTGTTTGGCACGTTGGAGTGCTCTCACCAACTGCTCCAGCCTGAAGAGGTAGCTGGCCAGGGGAGCAGGAAACCACCACGGTTTCTTCAGAGAGAAAAGGGAGAATTCCCCTCACTTAGGGCACCCTCTGCTCTATTCTTTTTGCACATATGCCCACCCCTTTTACGCACCAAGAGGTTCCTGGATTACTTGCTAGCTGTCCAAAACTGACACTAGGTATTAGTCTGCTATATCAACAAAGCATATGTTATTAAGTCATCATGTGATACAAACTTCAATGATTGAATAATACTCTGACGGAGTTGATATTCACTTTATGTGGAAGACAGATAAAATAATCATGTTACATCTTGACTCATGCACCCAGATCTTGTGTGTGATGAGGAAGATGGAGGAAATTACAAGGAGTCTGTAACATAACATTTCAGTCGAAAGATAAATGAATTAATAACTCTGTAAAGAACTGATGAAGAGCATAATTCCATTTCTTTCTGCAGCTATTTCATCCAAGCCTTAAGTGCTTTCCTTGCTGATACTATGAGGTATCTCTATGGACTTGATGATCCTTATGGATCCCTTCCAACTCGACATATTCGAGGTGTTTTGGTGAAAATGGTACAAGCAACAACCATAAATACTGTACACCTTAATGGCTTTTACCTGTATAGCATCAGTTTTAGTATCAGGCTCCAGTTTCAAAGATATGTCTTATTACTGTCTATAAAACAACTGTTCTTCTAAACAACGCAGTTAAATGACTTTTGAACAGTAATTTACAAAAAAAATCCCCAAAGTTGGTGTGGGCAATAGTGAGAACTGGAGAATTAATTTGATATCCCCAAAGCAGCAATACTCTAAACCAATGAACCAGCATTCAAAAATAATAATAAAAGAAACGATCAAGTGCTATTAATGAGTTTTGGTATTGATTTTAAGAAGCTTTAGATAAGACTCAGCGTGTACAGAGCCAATCCCCAAACTCCTACCCCCAAAATACTCTTGTTTCCAATAATTTTAATTGATTTATGAATACCCAGTAACTGGCATGCATGACCTTTATGAAACTTAGGCTCTATCTCTTAGTCCATTAGAGTGATAAAACCTCCCAGTGAATATATTGTGAATAACTAAGCTTCAGCTAAATTGACTGCTAATGTCTGTTTCCTTCTTGATTAATAGTGGAACTCCATCACAATGGATCTCATCAAAAACAAGCTGAAAGTAATCTCTATTTGAAACATACCCATTCAAACCCTAAATCATTAGAATTCTTCAGCTGTGATGGGGGCTCAGTAATTAGTCAATTTGCGATAGACCTGTGCCATAAACAGCATGAATCAGAACATGTCTGCTTCTAAGACTTATTATTTGTATTACTGTAGCACCTAGAGGCCACAGGCAAAATCTAAGTCTCCCCATGTTATGCACTGCTTGGAAAAAAAATCAGATCCTGAGTCCTACAGAATGCAGCCAAAACAAAGTGGGAAAACCTGCTCTCCAGAAGTAAAGGAAAGCAATAGGTCATGGCATACAAAAGATGCCATCCTGGCTGCTCTTTTTGCCTTTCCTTCATGTAGCGCAATTATTATACGAAAAGAAACGGTGTCAGAAGGCAAGAAGGTAAAGGGATGGGGCTGACAGCAGCGAGGGTACAGAAGTTAGGGAAATAATTAATTTTAAGAGAGAAAATAGGGGTACGAAGTGGAGAGGTAAGGGCAGAGATGGTGTGAAGAGAAGCACAGGAAGAGCTGATTCCTGAGCTGAGAGAAAACCGCTGTGCAGGCTGACAGCCGGGGTGAGCAGTGCACGTCCTCACCGCAGGCTCTTGAGCTGGGTCTCACGCAGGGGCTGTGGGTGCTCCTCGGTGTCACACTGGAAAGGAATCATAAAGTCAGCAACAAGAAAGAGATTGAGTCAGTTAATTTAGACAATTTTCCTGCCCTAGGCAGCACCAACTATACTGTTATCGCTCCAGACAGACATTTATCTGGCTGCCAGGGCTGGAGGCCCCCAAACCTCCCAAGGCAACCCAGTCCACTGTCTCCCTCTGGCCTTTTTGGAAAGAGATACAGTTTTTTCCTAATGTTTAACCTGAATCTTTCTTCCTTCTTTACACCTATTGCTGTTTATCCGATCCACCATGTACACAAGAGATTATTAATTCTTTTGCAGCACCTCGTAATCATTTGAACATACTTTCCTTATCTGCCCCTGGCTTTCTCTCCCTTAGACCAACTGAACCCAATGATATTTAGTTTTTCTTCACAGCGCTAGCTTGCCAGACCTCTGATTCTCCTTGTTACATGTCTGTGTTGCTGTGGATTTCCTGACCTTGGCCCCTGTATTCAATGGATGCCCTGCCAGTACTGACAAGGGCAGGATTTCTCCATATGTTGTGACAGCTATAGCCCTGCTTGTCTGTCATGCTGCCCTACTTGCCCGGTTCACGGCAGCAGGACACTGCCTTAGGTGCAGTTTTGAGATCCTCTGTAATGTCCTGTTCCTCATTTGAAAATGTGATCTAACCTGTTGTTCTCATCCCTCACATAGTCCCTCACACGTGTTCTTACTGAACTCCACACAAGCCTTTAAGGTCTCGGTCTGTCAAGATCCCATTTAACTCCGATGGTGTCCTCCAGCTTCCCTGCCATCCTCCCCAGCTTCACACACTTTGTGAATCTGATGAGCATGCTGTGCTCAACTGCCCTGGTGCTGATGGAAACATGGGCAAACCCCACCAGAATGGACCATCAAGGGACCATCGCACTGCAACTTTGCGCTGTGGCTGGGAGCCCCTGGAAATGATGCAGTAGAGACAGTTTTGTAGATACTTGTTTTAGTTTTATTCAGATTATGTTTCTCTCTACCTCAAGAAACTGTCCTGGAAGACAGTGCTGAAAGCCCTTCTGAATCAAGATAGATGACATTTATTGCTATCCTATCCGCAGGCTTGTTACCCTATTAAAGAAAGAAATTAGATTTGTTTGACATGATCTGCTCTTGACAAATTAATGGTAGCTATTAGTCGTCATCTAGTTTTCGTCTAGGTGCTTGCAAAGTTCATTTGATTATTTTTTCTAGAACTTTTATTGGGACTTCAAGAGAAATTGTATCTGTTGATTGGTTGAGTCAACACAGTGATGGCTGATATAGGAAGATGGAAATACTCAATACTCTGTTCTGTGGCTGGCTGCTCTGTAATTCCTCAGTCCCTTGTCACCTTCCTGTTCCCTTCTAACCTGTTTCCACCGTAGGCTGAAATCTTAGATCTTTGTCACTGCTATTAATTACATTCACCATCTGGTCAGAAGTGAACTTTCTTGTGAGGTTTGATGCAAAAAACATTAAAAAAGATCAAACACTTCTCTCATGTGCTGACAGCTTTCCTTCTACCTTGCAGTCTCTTGAGACCCAAGCTGGTTAAGAGAGTGCTGGGGCTGCTCCAGTCAGCCATGCATCCCTGTCTCCTCCATGGTGACAGTCCTGCTTTTTCTGGATCCTGCTGTGAGCCAGATCATAAAACTGGTGGTAATGAACAAACAGCCCAACCCAAGCCTAAGTGTTTCACTTGCTTGTGCTTGAGGTTCTCGATCCTTACAAAGGCTCATGTTCGCTGTCACCTGAATTAACCATCTACCATTTTCAACTATTGGCTTCTTACTGGTTAGAAACAAATTTCACATGGTCTCTTTTTTTAGTCCTTATGAAAAAACCCTCATCACCAACTGATGATGCTGCTTTAGGACACATGGTAAAGTGTGTCCCCAGGGTCTTCTCTGAAGTTCTCCTTTTTTCTAGCTCCATAAAGAGCCTTCTATGCTGAGTTCAGCTAAACAGCTACTTCAGACCCCCTTTGCAGCCAAGGGCTTCGTGAAAACAAGGGTTGTGATGCCCCATACTGACGTCCCCTGGGCAGGGGACGTTCCCCAAGAGCTCGGCAGACCCACCTGTGGCCGCTGGCTGCTGAAAGGCCGCGGCACGGCAGGGCCGGCTGCCCTGTCCCTGCGGGCGTCCGGGCTGGGGGGCGAGAAACGCGGCGGGAAAGCGAACAGCGCGACTGTGATTCCCCCCAGCCCCCGCTTTTCTTTTTTACGGACGTTCCCCAAGAGCTCGGCAGACCCACCTGTGGCCGCTGGCTGCTGAAAGGCCGCGGCACGGCAGGGCCGGCTGCCCTGTCCCTGCGGGCGTCCGGGCTGGGGGGCGAGAAACGCGGCGGGAAAGCGAACAGCGCGACTGTGATTCCCCCCAGCCCCCGCTTTTCTTTTTTACG
>NW_010335229.1:0-24960 GCF_000700745.2 Antrostomus carolinensis
TCTTAAGAGGAAACTTACAAAAACTGCATGCTAGTAATAGCAAGATCTTTTCTTTTTTCTCTTTCTTTTTTTCCCCCCGTTTGTGTCATCTCACAAATGGTCAGAAGCAGCAGTGGGTCGCCTGGGTGGGCAGATGGAGTGAGGTGAGCAGGATGGGGAGAAGTAAACATGGTGAGCATGGTGCTCTGCTATGAAAAAAAACTTGGATATTTCTGACTATTATTATATTATATATTATTATATACTATATTTCTGACTATTATTTTGCACAAGACTGCACTTGCTAGTGCTTGGATATTTCTGACTCCTCCCTTTGCACACAGGAACCTGCTCATTTGCCTCTGTGCTACCCCAAAATGTCGCAGTTTGAGTGCAGCTACTGTAGTGCTGAGCCTGAAATAATCCTTATTTTTTTTCATAGTGCTTATTTCCTTGGGTTGAACATTGTCCACAGAAGTTCTCCCAGTACAGGCAGAGTGTTTAGATCTATCTGGAAAACATACCCCGAATCAGAGTTAATTCTTTTCATCTGTGTTGTTATTGGGTATAATTTTGACAGCATAAACATTTTCAGAAAAGAAAAAACACTTTTGTATTCAGTTAATAACATTGTGTATGGAATGCCCAGACAATGGGATAATTGGAATAATACCTATATTATGTTAATAATACCTATATTATGTTAATATCAATAATAGCTATATCATGTTAATATCAATAATAGCTATATCATGTTAATATCAATAATAGCTATATCATGTTAATATCAATAATAGCTATATCATGTTAATATCAATAATAGCTATATCATGTTAATATTCCTGAATTTTAATATAACTGTAGTAGCTACTGTAGGAACTTCTGCAAAAATAAGAGTTGTAAAATGAAGGTAGATACTGGCTTCATTAATTGCAGTGTGCAGAGGCAGTAAGGTAGAATTGAACTGATGTTATTGAGGAAAAAAAATCCCAGCGTTTTCTCAGTTTTATGTTGGTTACTATTTATACCAGCAAAATAAGGTGTTTCCCAGTGGTCAGATACTGGGTGGGTGGTGGTAGTTGATCCAGAAGAGATGTGTTTGAAGCTGAACAATATCTTTGTGTTTGATTATTGGAACTTGGGAGATTTCTTGCTACCCAACTCGTGAAAGCAGCTGTGAAGTCTCCAGGGAGGGAGAAGATGGATCTTGCTGCGGTGTTTACTTTCAGCAAAAAAGAGATGGGAGGTTTCTGGCTATTGTCTGGATGCGTTTTGTAAACTGAAAGCACTGTTAATGCTTTTAACGAGCTGTAGTTGCTGCATCATTGTGAGTTCTGCAGTTTGGCATTTTTTAGTGTCATCCTCCCCCCCTGCCCCCCCCCTTTTTTTTTTGACATAACTTCAAATGTTAATCTGTTAACATCTGCTGTATGTTGCTGTGTCATCTGTAGTTCTTGGGAGATTTTTTATATTCTGATTTCTATGACTTTGTGACAGTGCCTCAGAGTCTTGGAGCAATCAAGATTAGGAACAGGACTCCCAATCCGTGAAAAGCAATGGATATTTTATCTTGGTGAGATATACATATAGAAAATAGATAGATAAGTGCAGCCTGGGGCTGTGCCAGGGCCGGGTCTCTCTGCTGGGGACATCAGCAGCTGCCAGAAATGGGCTCTGGGATGGAGCTCCTGTCCTTGCTTCTCACTCCAGCTTCCTTGTCAGCTCAGGTTCAAAGATGCTGTCTGTCTTCTAGAGCTGTAGCAGTGGTCTCTATTCAAACCAGATTGTCTCGATTCCTGGTCTTTCCTTCTGACCTGTGTCCATGGGCATCTGATCAGTGAAGCCTGTAGTTAGAATCATAGAATGGTTTGGGTTGGAAGGGACCTTAAAGATCATCCAGTTCCAACCCCCCTGCTGGAATCATCAGCAGGGACACCTTCCACTAGACCAAGTTGCTCAAAGCCTCATCCAGCCTGGCCTTCAACACTTCCAGGGAGGAGCAGCCACAGCTTTTCTGGCCAACCTGGGACAGTGTCTCACCACCCTCACACCAAAGAATTTCTTCCTCACATCTCATCTCCATCTCCCCTCTTCCATTTTCAAGCCATCACCCCTCGTCCTGTCACTCCCTGCCCTTGTCCAAAGTCCCTCCCCAGCCTTCCTGGAGCCCCTTCAGGTACTGGAAGGCCACTATAAGATCTCCCTGGAGCCTTCTCTTCTCCAGGCTGAACAGCCCCAACTCTCTCAGCCTGTCCTCACAGCAGAACTGCTCCAGCCCTCGCATCATCCTCGTGACCTCCTCTGGACTTTCTCCAGTAGGTCCACGTCCTTCTGATGTTGGGAACCCCAGAACTGGAGGCAACAGTTACGTACCAACATGTCTACCAGCCAAGTTATGTACCAGCAGTTGTTGGTACAAACAGAGCCAAATGGCGGATCCAGTGTTATGGGACCTGGGATTTCTCCAGGGATTATTGTCCTGTAGCCACAGCCAATTCTGGTAACTTCAGTGGAGGATTGTGGGTGCTGCCTGTGAAAAAGGAAATAAATCAGCTTTAATCTTTGGACTGTGATCCCTGTCAGTTTTGGATAATCCAGAGATACTCATCAAACAATATTGACCTAGAAATCAGTATTTTGAATGTTAAAGATCCTTCATTTTGGTTATTACTCACATGATATGGAACAGGAACAAGGTTGGACCACCTTAATATATGTGGTTTCATTAACACCACATGTGTCTGCTGTTTTGATAAGCTTGTAGCATAGCACAACTGTTTGGGTGTTGTGGGTTTTTTGTTTTGTTTCGGGGTTTTTTTGTGGCTTAGGAAAATGCCTTCTTTTTGGTTTTCAAGAAACTGCAGTTTTCATATGTTACTGATGTTGGGGTTAAAAGGGAGCTAACAAGGACAGATACCAGCTCTACTACTGCAGTGAGAACCTACTGGGAACCTTTGTTCTCCCAGTTCTTGTTTTCTGACATTTATGAGGAAGTCCATGCTGAATATTGCAGAGAAAAAAAAAAGTCAGAGATGGTGACTGGGGAGAAGAAACCACGAACTGTGAATTGAAATGTTATTTACTGAGTAAAGCTGAATTACTCAAAAGCAATATGACTTTGGTAATGAATGAGTGACACCTCTAAGGAGCAATAACTTGTACTGGAGACCAAAATGGTGTAATATAGTGGGGAGGGAGAAATGCTGGTAGAGATCTTGGGTAGGTTAACCCAGGACCTTAGCATTGTGATGGGAGAGAAGCATCTTTTAGAGCAAGCACTCTTTCAATTCCAGAAGCACGGAAAAGAGGAAAAGCTTCTCCTGGGGCAGCCTGGATGGCAGGATCTTGTCCTCCACTACTGCAAGCAAAGGTGCAGTATGGTTCTTGCAACAGTTGAAACCCTCATTACTCCTCTCAAAACACTGCTCCACTGTCTGATTTCACTGACTTTTGGAAATCTAGTTGTCAGTTCTAGCACAAATGTAGTTCACAGCCAGCTGACGTTCATTTGTTGCACAAATTGTGTCCTTTAGTGTCAGTGCCTCTTTCCTCTCCCTTGTGTTTTGCACATGCTGCATCTGCAGGTAGCAGTTATGTTCATTTATAGCCCTTATTTTGTTCTAAACCAGCAGTTCTTAATTTTTTTCATGCCCTTCCCCCTTTTCAGGATATATTGCATGCCCCTATAGTTTAAAGACCACTGGTTTAAAAAACAAGCCCTTCTAGTCTTTTCCTGTAAAGCAAAATTCATGTTCCTGTGGGTGAAGTTACTTTTGAGAAGGTTTATTCAATATTATTCTCCTAGTTACTGGATCAGGTAAATATTACAAATACAATTTGCCATGTCTAACGTTGTCCTGGTAATAGTCTCTCTCAGATACATCTTATTTGTATTTATCCCTTTGGTTGATGTTTTCCTTTGAAATTGCAAAGTACTCCTATTACCAAGAACAAGTTTTAATTCTGTTCCAGATGCTGTGGGCTGATAAAGTAATAATGTGTTTTCTGGCAGTTTCTTACAAGATCAGTTACCATGAAAAAAAAAACTGTATTTACCTAAAGTGGATGAGATGTACTTTGAAGAACAGGTTTGTGATCTGCCTACAGTTCCTGATAGGCAAGGACTGCAATTTAATTTCTTTTTTAATACTTCAGAAAAATCTTCCTCACTAGATTAAAACTGGAAGTCAGCTCTGAGACTTTCAGATGCAGTCTCTTTGGTAGCTGTGTCACCATTAATTATTGTTTACCTCTAACGTTACCATATAAACTGGCATCTCTTCTGTCCTGCAAAGTTTATCCTGGGAAAACTATGCTCAGCTTACTTCATTTTCATGTTTGGTCCGTAAATCTTTGCAAAAAACCTTAACCAGTGTTGTTAACTGTTCATGGTTCTTTTTAGTAACATGGGCAGAAATACATACGGTTTTTGAAAGAGGTTGTGGTGATTCTTTGTCACTTCAGGTTTTTTTTCAATTGGTTCCATTTTTGAACCGTTCCTTTATGGTTGTGCCTGTTACCAGGATCTGTACTGGGTCTTGTCTTCGGTCTGCTGCCTTGCAGGAAACAAAAATAGGAGTGCATAAAAGTCTGTCCTCTTCCTGCAGGTGGCATTCATGATTCCTCTGTTTTCTTCAGTTGTTGTTCTGCCTTTCCTACAGCAGAAGGAGACTTTGCCTCTTTGCTGAATGCCAGGTTATCTTGGTGATTTGATGGCTCTGGGAATTCAAAGAAAGAATCTACAAGAGAGTAGGAATTCAAGCGAGGAAGGGGAGAAGAGGGTAGGTCCTCTTCATCCTCTGTCCTTGCTGTGAGCGATGCCCAAGGAAGCTGTGGCTGCTCCTCCCTGGAAGCGTTTAAGGCCAAGCTGGATGAGGCTTTGAGCAACCTGGTGTAGTGGAAGGTGTCCCTGCTGATGGCAGGGGGGTTGGAACTAGATGATCTTTAAGGTCCCTTCCAACCCAAACCATTCTATGATTCTATACGTGGTGTCCTGTCGTGTTGGTGTGACAAAGTTTAGCTGTGGTCAGACTCAGCTTTAATCACAATGCATGTTTTCTGCTCTCCCCGTCCCTCACTGCCACCAGGGATTCAAAGCATGAAGGTGAATGCAAAATCCATCTTAGGCTCTTCATAGTGTTTAAGGTAATCCTTCTGCAGATTGCACCTGTGTGGTTCATAACTTAAAGGTTTTTGGAGTGAGGAATGGGATAGTCATACCTGTTTTCTTTCTTTAGACCAGGGTTTGTAAGTAAGTGGCTTCACATGCTGTGGCTGCAAGGTAGATGTTTCCCTGGCATCTCCTGTGTGTGCTGGGTGGATGAAGGTTCTCAGGATACTTGCTTTTAAGACTGACTTTGTAGCAGCATCTCTTGCACAGTTGCTTACAGAATCCAGTTTTTCCTTCTAGCATCGTTTTAGTTTAAAAAGGATAAAGATGGTAAAGATGTTTTTCAGCTAATTGGTACTCAGCTGACCCCTCTGCTCCTACATTCTGTGCCTCTCAAGGGTTCTGTTAAATAATGTTTGTATTAATAGTACCATCTACTGCTGAATCCCTCCTGTGGTTTATAAGAGCATATTTAAGTATTAGGTTACGTTAACCAGCTTCGCTGATAGCTCAGGATTCGAGTTGTTTGTATTTGCGGTTCTGCTGCCCTGTTCTTCATCTCCTGTGAGTAAATAACAGAGTTTGGGACTGCAGGGAAGGAGATTTGTACCAGCCTGGGCAGCAGGGCTTGGCATTCTCCAGCACTGCAGGGGAAGGGGCAAGCTCCAGCTGTCTTGAGATACATCCACAGACAACTTGTCTTACTGGGGTGTTTTGTGTATGTGGATCCAGCGTCACCAGCAAAGAGGGGACAGCAGAGGAGACAGCAAGTGAGTGGAGTGCTGTCTGTGAGCAGCAGTTCCTGAAAGAGAACTGAAAGCATCAAAGCACACAAACCTGTATTAGATAAGATTAAAAATCAGAGTCTGTGAAGAAGAAACAGGTGACCAGCACAGGGAAACCACCATAGGTGAGGTTCTCTTTTAGCAAAGCTTGATTTAAGAAGTTAAACAAGAATGTTTCTTCTCCGTACAAAAATAAAACTTGAACAATTCATTGAACTTCTCTATACTTCATCTGGTTGTTACTAACTCATGTTCCTAGTACATACTATTGGGTACCTCTGCTAACTTAAGAGGCCTGTCAGTTGAATTTTATGAGCTCTTTATTCCATTACCTACTTCTTAGGTGGGGAAGGTGGCAGTGTATCTACATAGGAAGGTGTGCCATCCCATCCTCAGCTGCATGACAAGGTAGCAGTATCTGGAGCTAGTTTGTCTTCCTACACATGGAATTTCTGCTTGGATCCTCCATAATCCAAACAATTGGCCATGCTTCCTGTTCATTTGCTTCCTGCCCTGGTGTTTGACCTGATTGTGTAAATGCAGAAGAGTTAGTGCCTCTTCTTGAAAGAACCATTGAATTGATAGAGGAATAAACTTCAGAGATGTCAAGTGCCTGAAGCTCTGGTGCAGAAGTTAGTTCAGGAATAAAGCAGAAATCTCAAATTTAGATTTCATGGTAAGATATGTCATTATGCTACCACTAGATTAATGTGTTGGCCCAGGATAATGCTGGCTTTTGAAGAGCTTATCTTCAAATGTTTAAAAATCTGTTCTTGTGTTTTACCATAAACTGATGTGGTCCAGCAGTCATCTGGCTCACATATTGGAAATATTTTGTTTTTCTTTTACATGACTCATTACCATGCATTTGTAACTATGGTTATTTTCTCTTAAAGGATTTGTTCTGCCCTTTAATTACCATGATTTGAGGCATTCAGGTTTGATTTATTACCAATCTAGAAATTCCTCCAGGACTGCTAGCTGCTAAATAAATCTTTTAGGCTGTGTGCCCATAAAATTACCAGTCATCTTACTACTTTTGCATTAGTCTAAAATAGGATTTCAGTCAGGTTACGTTGCCCTACTGCGTGTGTGAACCTTAAAACTTAAGTTTAGTTGTCAGAATGTTGCTTATGACTTGTTTGGGGTTTAGCTGCTAGAGTTGCTCTGACTTGCTCAGTAGCAGTGGTGTGTACGTAGACTGATGAAATAATGAGTGAGCTACCATAGCAGATGTTACTGCTGATAATTTGAATTCCACATAGCTTGAAAAAAAATAATGAAAAATCATTGCCCATGCATGCTCATTCTCACCGAGATACTTCATTAATCGGTAGTGATCGCTTCCCTTCTTGCATTATGTTCTTCTGTTTTCTACAAGACATTTCTTTACAGTCAGAAAATGAGAATATCTGGTTGAACCGATGCTTTCTGAAGGATTGTCTTGCAGTTTTTGTCCATAGTTTTGCTGCTGAAGGGGTAATTTTAGATAGCAAAATTTATGAGTGGGTCAGCTTTGTTCATTATTTCTTCAGTATTTAGTAATTCTTTTTTCTTACCTTGATTTCCTGGTCTCAGATACTTCTGATGGTGTTTATGATACTACTGCAGAATTACTGGTAACTTCTAGTAAGACACTGAAGTGGAGATGGCTTCCTAGGTTTCTCAGTCTTGTCACTTGGAACAGGAAACAAAACAAGGGGAAATGGGTTAAAAATGGAAGAGGGGAGGTTTAGATTAGATATTAGGAAGAAGCTCTTCACTGTGAGGGTGGTCAGACACTGGAACAGGTTGGCCAAGGAAGTTGTAGATGCCCCCTCCCTGGAAGTGTTTAAGGCCAGGTTGGATGAGGCTTTGAGCAACGTGGTCTAGTGGAAGGTGTCCCTGCTGATGGCAGGGGGGTTGGAACTGGATAAGCTTTAAGGTCCCTTCCAACCCAAACCATTCTATAGGAAGCCTCATGTTGTATAATTCCTATGTAATTTGTACTTTAAAATAAGCAAATTCTTACCTTAGGAATAGGGATATTTTACTTCCATTACTAGCATTAGAAGAAAGACTCTAACCATCAGAGCATCCAGGGTCTTGAAAAATCTTCAAATTGCTAGCCTAACGTTTTGAAGGGCCATTTCATACCCACTTTTTAAATGATAATTGCAGGTTTTGCCTTACACAGCTCTCTTTGCTCGTGTTTATTCCTCTAATGCTTTTATGACCAGGAATTATATCACTTACTACCTCTTCAGTCAGGTAAGCAAACAAAACTTGTAGTCTGTGCTCACACAGTATTGATTTTTCCGTTCTTTTGATCATCCTAAACTGTGCCTGCTCTGCATACTTGGCTCAGATCTGAGCTGGATTTGCACCTTAGTTTGCCTGCTGCCCACACTGGTAAAACAGCATGGGACACAATGTCCCTCAGCATCTCTTAATATCCTCCAGAACGTCTGAAGTCTGTGGTGAGTTAGCTTGCTGTGCTGGGCTTTGATGTGTGGTGCAGTTGGAATGGTTCATCAAAGCAGAAGCATTGGTTTAAGAAACTATTCATAATCATCTTGTCGTTGTTAGCTGCTGCTCCGCAGCTGAGACTGCATGAAATGACTGCTTGAATCGTCCTCCATTTCCTGCCTCAGAAACTTCATGGTCCAGCCTTTCATTTTTGGAACTGCTGCTGTTGTGTCGTTTCCCAGCTGAGACCAGCGTGGAGGCTGCAGGTGCTGCTTCTCTCAGCTTCATTCAGCTGATTCCTGCAGTTGTGAACAGTTTAACGTAGCCCACTGATGGAGCAGAGAATAACAAAGCAGGAGCTCTTGCAGGCAGGCATCCGTCGTTGCTGGGAGGCAGCAGCATCGAGCAACCACCTTCTCTCCATATTTGCCAGTGCTCCTCTTCTTCTCTTTTCTACTTGTGGTCTAGAGTGAATCCTTTGGCTGCTGTCACTGGTCTTTGCTTAGAAATTGCAATTCTTGGTCTAAGACCACTGCTAGTGATCAGACAATGTCCTTTTTCTTATTCTTTTTTTTTTTTTTCTCCTTCTTTTTAACCTTAAGGTGAAGTGGAGGAGGTCCTTGCACTCTGGCAAGCACTGAACTCTCAGTTGAAAGGTAGAGGTTGCCATTTCTGCTACCCCAAAGCGCCTTTCTCTTCATGCTTGAGTCTGAATCCATCTCTCTTAAGCAGGGCATACACAAGAATTAGATGACGTTTCCAGGCAGCCATAAATTTGGTTCACAATTGCTTTATTTCACAGGTGTGTCACCCTGGTGACCCATGGTCACTTTGTAATGGGCTAGGCTTTTTCCTTCTCTGTAGTTTCCAGATCAAGGAGCTGTTTACCTGGTGGGAATATGTATTATATACCCAGGTAAATCATAGAAACACAGACTGGTTTGGGTTGGAAGGGACCCTAAAGATCATCCAGTTCCAACCCCCTCCCATCAGCAGGGACACCTTCCACTAGACCAGGTTGCTCAAAGCCTCATCCAGCCTGGCTTTGAAAACTTCCAGGGAGGAGCATCCACAACTTCCTTGGGCAACCTAAATATTGCATCTGCTGTTGCAATTCATCCCACTTCTGCTCAAGTCTGCGAGGTTATCCAGTTCTCTTTGCACAGTATCCTGGTTCTCCTCTCCTAACCTGGTTTTAACAAAAGCCAGGATTACTAATAGGGGAAAAAAAACCCAACAAACCAAAAACCAAAACAGCAGCAAAATTAATTGCCAAACCTGAATGATAAATTTTTAATTCTAAGCATCTAAACCTCTATCCATGGACAAATAAAGTTTCATGTGGAGATTTTAGTGCAGTCCATGTATTGAAAAAAGTTGGATTTTTGTGTGTTGTTTTTTTCTCAAGAGTCATGTCCCAGAATATATTGGTGGATTTAGAAAAAGCAGATGGTGAGGTCCAGTTCTTCCTGGAGGCATTTCAGCTCACTTGGAGCTAATGAACTCAGTGAAGTAAACCCAACAGAGAACCTGCAGACTTCAGCACAGAGAAAGGCAAGAGTTTCTTTCAGTCAGAGGTAAATGAGCTGATAGAGTGGTTAGATTTTTGTCTTAATTGGGTAGAAATCATGAGAGCTTCAGATCCAAATGTGTGGATAAGTACATTAAAGAAGGAACAAAGAATGGAGAAAGGACTGAGCCTGCTTTAAAAGATGAGAAGATAATCAGAACATGCAAGTCACAGTAAGACCTGTCAAACAATGTTAAATAAATATCAAATGATTCTTTAGCCATCGAAATAAAAACTAAACTGGGGAAGCAGAGCTGTCATTGCAGGTGGTGGCACTTTAACATTTCACTCAGTCCTTTGTAAGGACATGGGGAGAAGGCAGAGTGATTAATGGACCTGGTGGTTGAGAAACTAAGGCTGATGTAAAAGTGAATGATACTAAAGCACCCAACAGGTGAACTGCTAAGCTCCAAAAAAGTCTTTAACAGATACACACTCTTACTGTGGCTTCAGTAGACTTCTGAAATCTTCTAAGGGAGCGAGACATGGAGTACATGATAAAGAAAATAAAACAGAATTAGCTTATCAAAAGTAAATTATACTGGAATATACTGACACCTTCTTTGGTAAGACCTGCTTTTTCAAAAGTTGCTGTTGGGTAAGGTTCTTGGTAGGAAACTACACAGAAAAAACCTCATTTAGGCTGTGCAAGAAAAATATGTTTTGTAAGAAGAGTTGTAATGGTGGTGACCAGATGGACAAGGAGTAGGGACAAGTAGTTTTAGAAATGGAAAGAAAGGAGTGAGGACAGTTGGAGAATACAAGGTTTTTTGATGATGGGCTTAGATGTGAGGGGTAACTAATAATCCCCCTGTTAGGGTTTGAACAATAGACTTAATATTAAAAATTTTTGAAAAGAATCATCAAAGTGTTATGGTATTTTGGAGATTTAATGGTGTTTCACTGCATGGAATGGCAGAAGTATTGTATCAGTGTGTATTTTAAACCTGTAAAAACCTCCTTCCTTTCATCTATGGTTTGACTTTCATAATTGGGAAGCATTGAGTTAACACATGTGAATGTTAAAAGAAAGTGGTAGCAAGAAATATTGCTCTCTTTCATTTTGTGATGTGTGTGGTATTTATAAGAAGCTGTGAGGTCATTGGCTTCCGGTATGAGCCACTTCCTGAAAACTTTGTTTTACATGGTAAATCTAAAAATGTATTTCTTAGAAAAAAAAAAAAACAACAAAAAACCCTCAGCTGTGTTTTGTTTTGTTTTCTTCTCTTACTTCTGACTGTCCACTTTGCTTTTATTTCTACTCCAGAACTTAATTATATCACTGATACCTTGTGATATGGAGGGTAATGCTGTGGTGGTGGATACAGCTTAAGCACACAGTCTTTAAGACACGTAGAAAGTATTGACAGTCTCAAGCTTTAGTAAACTGTGAGTCATACATGGACAAATGATCCGATTATGTTTAAAATGCTGAGGTAAAACCAGCATCAGCACAACTATTTTGTGTCCTTACTTGCCTGTCGAGTTCCAAATATGTTAAAGGCAATTGGTTTCTTGCAAAGCTTTTTAAAATTAATGTTTTGGGTTTTTTTCTGAATGCAAAGTTCTCACGCTGTCAGTGGCCTCTAAAGGTTTTAGAAGTAGCCAGCAAATTTAGTAAGACATCAAGAATTTGTCAGTAAAAAAAAATAAGCATATATATGTGTGTGTGTGAAAAAGAAAATGAGAAGCTGTACTTTATTACTCATTTGATTAACAACATATTATTTTGGGTTGTATAACATTTATTATTTATAATGTAAAAAAGATTATTTCAGCCAAAATGTGTTCTTTGAAAAGTGGAAATTTAGTCATAATAGAGCAATATTAATTAAACCGTGGCAGGTCAATGTGTGTGGGAACCAGGAAAGATGAAGAGCATGTCTGAAGGAAAAATTAGAATTCTGAGGTAGTTTAAAGAGAGTTATGTCTGTCTGGTTGTTGTGGTTTGTTTTGTTGTTTATTTGGGGGGGGGTTTGTTGGGTTTTGTGGTGTTTTGTTTTTTTTTTCTTTTTAAATAAGGTGAACTGAAATAACTTAAAAAATAATGTATTATTTAAAATAACATATAATCCTAAAATGTGTGGATCATGTTTTTGAATTGAGTTCTTGGGGGTTTTTGTGTTTGTTTTTTTTTTTGTGTGTGTGGTTCCCCCCCCCCTTAGTATTAATTGGCTAAAATACTAGTTAAAGCTAACATCTAGGCTAGTAAAGACTAACTAGAACAGCTTTGTAAAGGAGTGCTTTGATTTTAAGTTACTGAAGCTTTGCAGTATATGAAAACACAGAGCTGCTGCTGTGAAAATGAGTGTTTGAACATCAGATGTCAATTTGAAGGTCAAAGATAAACATGAATATTTGGGGTTAATAATATACTCATTCATTTCAAATCAGATTATTTTGTTTGGCCGTGGCAGATGGATTGAAACTTGGTAGACTTCACAGAAAGAGTAACAATGGGAAATACTTAAACACAGAAATAGTTCTTACATTTACAAACAGTTTTATAATAGTGTGGTTTTAGCCAGTCAGCGTGCTGTTTTATAATAGCTGTAAAGTCATTCTCTCCATATCCAGAAAGACACGCTGCCTGTCAGCCTGTAGTTGGCAACATTCCTATCAATTCCCATGGTAACCTTATTGGTAATTAGCATTTGTCAATAGTTTGTCTATCATAACCCTTTACATGTCTCAAACCTCTTCCACCCATATAGGAATCAGTTTCAGATTTCTAAAGCTACAGTTCAGACATCAGCTTTGTGGCTTTTATTACCTCTGGATGCAGAACACGGGTTTTACACTTGCTCCAGGTGCCTGTGTTCACTGCTCTGTTGATTGTATTTTATTTTCTCCTCATTTTTCTTGTCCAAGTTTCAAACCTGTGGTTGTGGAACCAACATCCTCGTCAGTGTGTTCTTACTTCTGGGTGGGTTTGTTTTTGTTTTTTTGTTTTTAATTTAAAAATTTGTCTCTTTTTCTGAATCTGGAAATAAAGACTATGTACTAAAGTCACTGGGAACTGTGGGAACTGCATTTGTTTGGGATCTGGCTCTAACTTTATGATGGCAGGTTCAGTTCACGTGGATTAATATGAGGTGTTAACATACTTGTCCCAGTATCATCATGCAATTGCTGCATTGTCACAACTATCACAATGTGATTTTGTTGTTTAAAACATGTGTGCTTGGATCTGTTAGTTCTGAAACATTAATCACTGTTATAAGTTACCACTTTACAGTACTGGCAACTTTGGGACTTCAGAGGAAAAAACAAAACAAAACAAAACTTGATGCCACTTTTGCTGTAACACTTCACTTGCTGGTGTCTGAGGATCTTGAGATAATGAGTTAAACTGAACACTGGTATCTGAGCCTGTTGTTTAAAGATAACTAGGCAGCTTGTCCTGGCTCTACATTATACATATAACAACAGCTGTGTGTATTTCCTTTTATCGCAGGTCTTGGGGACAATACAGGAGCTTTTGTTACCTTTAGCATGGGGGTAAGAATTGTAGATATTAAGACAGTACTTAAGGGAAGTACTTACGCTGACAAGTCATTCTGGGTGTCAGGTTGGAGGTCTAGGTGGACTTCCCTTTCAGTTCAGTGTGGTAGAGCCCTTGATGATTTTTTGCATTCCCCTGTGTTGTTGCTTACCTGCTGAAATAATCTGGGAATATCTCATTGCATCAGTTTTCACCAGTTCTCTGTCCGCTGCACAGTCCAGTCACCCGACAGGTAAAAAGAATTGAGTGAAGTTCTTCCGAGGGAGCATGAAGATGAAATAAAATGTAATTGAAAAGGATTTAAATTGAGTCACCTGAAGCCTTTTAACTACAGAGTTGTAGTACATCTGCTTTGTAGAAATGGACTCGGGGCTGGAGTTGACGAGTCTTAGTTAATTATTGCATTGAAAGACCACTGTGTGTTTATTCACATTGAAAATATCTGTGTTTATTCATATTCAAAATATCTCGTCTGTGAGTGAAACTTTAGCACATAGACTTAGCTGAAAATTGTATTGGGGTCTGTTAGTTTTCTATGTTACTTAAAAACCTAAACCTTGAAGTACTTTGCAGGCTATTTAACCTTTTTATGCTCTTCTGCAATGTTAAATTGCTTTACTGGTTTTACATTTCATGTGCAATAGTTGCTAGCTATATTTACATCTTTAATATATTCCTAGCTCCATACATAGTGTTGAGCTTGTGGAGACTTTTATTTACATGAGTAAAGGTGAGCAGTATATGGCTTGACATCTGCAGTTTCCCTAAATAAAAGCAGAATGAAGTAAATAAAGAGTTAAAGGTAAGAACAGGAGCTCTTAACAGCGTATCACTGCAGTTTCAGATAGTTATCACTAGGAGGACACATAGACCATGGTATTAAGGAACTAATTGTTTACCTTTTCATATTCACTGGTTTGGAACTAGAAAATTACACGTTGAAAGGTTACCACATAATAATGTGTTAATTAAGATATTTTATTTTACTTGAAATTAAAAGCCAGAGTTGTGTAATGGACTGAAAACAACTATGGTAACATTTGGAAATCAGACAGCGATTACTTTCTCAGTGAATCAGAAGAATACTTAGAGGGCGTTTGCCAGCCAGTGGGAGATGACATTTAGGTAGAAGTGATCCCCTTTTTTATAGTTTATTTTACAACTTTGTATCTCAGGAATTCCTTACACCTTTTTCTGAAATATTTATGGTGGCTTCTGCTGGGCAGGGCACTATATAAGTAAGATAGGTCACTGGCTGAGGTTTGATAACAGCATTTGCTGTTATCTTCATTCATATTTAATGTCTGATTTTTTTACAGTGTTTGCAAATAGCTTTTCTTCTAGTTGTCTGTCTGTATTTACTCAGATTCTGATATACAGTGTCTGTATTGGGTTGAGTAATACAGAAATCAGTCTCATTGATTTAAATAGTTTGTAGACTGCCCATGTTGCTTTTAGCTAATAAGGATTTCAGAATCTGACTCCTCCTGTATAGAATCATTATTGATATCACACATGCAGACAAAGATAACTGCAGCATATGCTTTAAATAAAACGACAGGAGAAAATGAAAAATGGCTTCACATTTAAAGTTAGTGAAGGATGCATGAAAATAACACCAGATGGAGAGAAAAAGAAACTGAGACACAGATTATTAATAAATGTGATGTGTTACTGTTCTATAGAACAGAACCTTACAGGCTTCCAGTGTGTAAAGTGTGTTTCGACTTCTCTAAGAGTTGCTGTGTTGCGTGGAAGTGAAAATGCATCCTCTGACTTTTCTGGAGTTATGATCCCTGAGGCTACAAAAAAAGAACTCAACCCAGTTTAAAGTGATTTTTGAAAACTTAGATTGTGTTGCCCCAGTAGGTCTGGGGAAGATTGAGTGGTATCTTAATAAAAAAGCATTATTTGTGGAAATTAATACAGTTTTCAGTCTCTGGGTTCATAATGTACTTCACTGGGAGACATTTTCCTCAATATTGACGCTTGTTTCTGTAGTTTCATTTCACGAGGCTGAACAGCAAACCACTGAACCTCCCTTTGCTACAACTTGTGGTCTGGAATTGCTGCGTAGTTGCTTTATTGAAATGTCTGTGTTTGAACACGGTTCTTCACCTTCCCCTCGTTATCTGTGTCTAGCACAGTTTAATTTTTCACACATCTGCTGGTACTCACCCAGTTGCTTTCATCCTTACAGCAAAACCTCTGTTTCAGTTTTCTTGCAGACTGCAGTTCCTGTCCATCCCTTTGTATTTTCTCAGTTCAGTTGACTTTATTACTATTTTTTATAGGAATTGGTTTCTGCTTTGTAACAAAAACTTGGTGTTCTGCATGAGGCCCTCAGTGTTGAAAAACAAGGACCCAGCCTGGTTTCAGACTCCCAGTGAGTATCTGTGCTGTCTCTGTGGACAAGGCTGGGCCTTCTGCACATCTCGGGCTTTAGCCCCCTGGATTGTTTAGTTCTTCATAATTTGAGTTGAATTACAGATTTGTCACAGCAGACATTTTTTCTGAAGCATTGCTGCCAGGGACTCTGCAGAGATTTTCCTGTATTTTGCAGAACTTTCTAGAAGTCTGGAGTAGGAGCTGATTCAGCAAAGTACTTTTTCTGCTACGTCAGTTTTAATGACTGAAGCTTCTCGGTCTGTCTTTTAAAAGACCTACTAATTACTCATCCTAAAAATAGTCTGGAATACTCTAAACGATGATTAGAGTACAAGCAGAAACACTGTATAATACTATTGTTATGTTATTACAGGTCTGCACCATTTTTGTAAATGATCTAGTTACAATTTTGAAAGGTTTTGAGCGTAGAAGGTGAAGGTGAGACCTACCCCTTGTTATTACCTAGAGAAAAAACTGTGATTCTTCTTACTTAAATAGGGAGAATGAGGATGAGACTCAAACACTTAATTGTGGAATGATCAAAATGAGGGTTGCTTTCTGTTGATGATTTTTTTTTTTTCCCCTCCCCCCTTTTTTTTCCCCAAAGTTGGATGAAATACTGTGTACTAAAGAGCTGCTCTGGACTTACAGAATGAGACAAGTTACTTCCAGGTTGGAAAAAATACTGAAGTATAATAATTCATACTAGAGAATGGCTCACCAGCCATTCTATCAGGGTATTAACACAGAGGAATGACAGTATCACAGAATATTTAGTGTTCTCAAAAGGCAGTACTGTGTTGGTAGTAAAGTAAAGGGGTTTTTTATTATTCAGTCGCTTTAAATTAGAAAATTACTTACTCCATTATACTGAATTACACAAATTTATTTGATTAGGCTGTTGTTTTACAACGTGGAAATTTTTAACCTTTGACTAAAAGTGAGTCCTTTGGAAGTCATTCAAGACATCACATTAAGATAATGATTCAGATTTTTGAGAGACTTACCAAAACAGATCAATACTGAGATCTTGTTTTGTGAGTATAATCAAATTAAGTAACATCTCATAAATTAATCTGCAAGACTCACAGATTGACAGCTGGTACAGACTTGGAAGAACGATCAGGGCAGGGGAAGCTGGAGGAAGGCAGGAGGTTAAAGCAGGCAACCATCTGATGGGCAGACACTTGAAAAGGAAGCACTACAGATGGCAGTACTACTGTGAGTATTGGTGTTTGTAGTGTAGCACGTTAGGAACCTGAATGCATTTGCCACTAGGAGTGCAGTCAGACGTGAAATTCTAATTTTTGCAACGTTCAGACTCTATTACCACAGATTTGCCAGACGTGCGTTTTGCAGCCTATGAGGTTTTTACAAAGAGCAAATCAAGTATGAAGCAGCCTCCTTCCTTCAGCTTGGGGAGCTGTAGAATACGAACTGGAGAAAAGAATTCTTGGTTGAAATGAGGCATGGGGCTGAGGAAGTTTAGATGTGCTGAAATAGAGGGTCATTAAATATCAGCTTTCCTCAACTGGTTGCCAGAACTGAAATGCTCCTGTGAAGTAGTTGCAGGTTTATTTCCAGAACATACTGAGGATGAGACATTGATTCTCTAATCAGAAAACAAACAGTGGTGGGCTTTCTTTGTCTTCACAAACATAAGGATTTTCATGCTGTCGTTTCTGTGAGCAATCAGTTAGATGTAGTTGGATTTGATACTCCTTTGCTTTGATGTAGAACTACAGGAATTCTGTCAGCACTGATGGAAAACACTGTCTCTGCAGCAGTATTGCCAAAGTTAGCATCGTGCATGTGTCCCTGCTGATGGCAGGGGGGTTGGAACTGGATGATCTTCAAGGTCCCTTCCAACCCAAACCATTCTATGATTCTGTGATAAAGGTGAACAGAATCAGATCATGGTACTGTAGGGTGGTGTAGGATTTGATGCAGCTTTTATCTTATGGCCAGTTTCTGCTGGTATATCCCTAAAAGAAAGAAATCAGTTCTGCATAATTCTAACACAATTTCTAAGGAACAGTCTTCATTTATCTTTTTAAAATCTTCTAAGGATAAAGCAGAAACCCTACAATGTATTTTACAGTCATAAAAACCACCTGGTTAAAGGGTTATTTCAGCTTTTTTCCAGAAATAACTCTATCATCATACTGCTGTATCAGTAGTTGATAATTTTTATCCTTGTACTTTACATTAAAGACTTTTTCTGTCTCTCCCTCCTCCCCCCCTCCAGTCTTTTTAACTAAAAATTGTTTTCTGTTGCTAAATTGATTTTTTGATTTTTTTTTTTTTTTTTTAAGTGCCACAAGTGGTAGTGGTATTGGGATAATGGATGAGTTTGGGAATGACAATTAACTATACATTGTGTTGTTGTCAACAGTAAAACCTCATCTTTTGCTTTGACCAAAAAGTTTTGGTACAACAGGAAAGCAGTTTCAACACCAAACAGTATCTGTCATGTCTACGTGGTGGTGTAAATTGTTCTGAGAGCCTGAGCGAAGGAATGAATGTCCTGTCATAGGACTCAAACTTCACCTAAATCAATCTGATGTTCAGTTTTGATAGAGATCCAGGGTACAGGAATTGCACAGAGGTTGCAGAAGAGTGATTTTTATACTTAATTTTAAAATGTCTTCCAGGAAGTGTTAGGTGCTGTAGTCCAGTGTAGTTGGTTTATTGAAGATGAAAGGTAATTGAATTAACATGGGATTAAAGAAAGCTTTTCCTGTCTGTTCATGTGACCTGTCTTAACACCTTTTAACCACAGTGGAAAACTACACAAACGTGTCTGTAGACATTTGGCAGTCAGTATCTCCAGAAGCTGTTTCCAGAACCTTCATTTGTTCCTGTTAATTAACATTAGCTGATAGCAGTTTCTTGAATTTGATAAAGAGTCTTGACATATTCCTCAATTTTAAATTGAAACTGAGTGTGGCCAAAAAGAAAGGGAGAAGGAAGGAGAGACCAGAGTATTCATTCCTATATAGAATAGAAAGCCTGTGTAGAGCTGAAGAGAATAAATCCATGTGTAGAAATAGGGGCTGTTCAGTGCATGGAGGTTTGTCAAGTGTTTTTTCCAACAGCAACAGTGCAAATGGATGTACAGAGAGAGTTTCCAAACTCCATTTTACTATCAGTTATCTCAGAACTGTTGGCCACTCAGGGTGGAGCATGGACATCTTGCTTCTAACCATTAGTGATAAGTTTTAATGAAATTATGTCACTATAATTCAAAAATATGTCTTGCAGTTTCTTGGAAGAGGAAGGTGACTGACATAAATGTACCCAAACAAGAAAGGGAGGATGTTATTCCTGGTATTGTTCAGGTTATTTTTCTCTTCTGTGGAATACTTGAGGAGCAACTGAATCACTAACAGGAATGACAAGTTGGAGGTTTTGAAGGGAGTGCGGTGATCAGACTTGATAGCACGTACTTAAGAAGTCAAACCCTTGGCTGACACCAGATCAAAGTCAGCGCAGTGCATGTTAAAACAGCACAGGATCTATTCGGTGTCTTCATGTTTCAAATATTCAGTAATACACAATTTTCATATTTGTTCGGTTAAGAAAACTTTGGAGTTGATTTACTTTTTTTTTTTTTTAGTACAAGGCACTGCTTTGGTGATTTATTGTTTTTTAATAAACTAAATGCTGAATAAAATCTTTGGAAACCGATCATGAGTAGTAAAATACCTACAAGAGTAGCACTAGGTGTTTTAGTCTTGCCCATTGTGTTATATGGGTAACAAGATAGTCTAATTACAAGAATAGATATTAGGAAGAAGTTCTTCACTGTGAGGGTGGTCAGACACTGGAACAGGTTGCCCAGAGAAGCTGTGGCTGCTCCTCCCTGGAAGTGTTGAAGGCCAGGCTGGATGAGGCTTTGAGCAACCTGGTCTAGTGGAAGGTGTCCCTGCTGATGACAGGGGGGGTGGAACTGGATGAGCTTTAAGGTCCCTTCCAATCCAAACCATTCTGTGATTCTATGAATAAAATATAAAAAGGTCAAAAAAATTATCTGAGGAGGTAAAATTGCGGACTAGATTGAACTAGAATATAATTCCCTATTTGTAAAGACAGGCCCTTGGAGATCACAGCTTGGCTCTGAACTCCTGGCATCCCGTTACTCTGCCTGTACAGTTCACCTGGTCGTAGGTCACTGAGCTGTCACGGATGTGAAGATTAAATGAGGCAAACCCCTGTATATTGTGCATAAGAGAAACTGTACTTTCCTACTTGTGTTTCATTGCTGCTTTCTTCTGTCTGGGGTTCTTGCCTATCTATTGTTTCCCAGTTAGGTATAAAAGACTCAGCAGTTTCAGGAAATACAGTCAGATGTGACGGTTCATTTCTCAGGGAACGATGAAATACCATCTTTTCAAGGTTGTGGTCAGACTAGGAGGGCAGAATGTCTTTGTCCTCGGCATCATTTCCTTGGCTGACGACCATGGGGTCAGCATGTCTTTTAATATTCTGGGCTTGCATATATAATTTGTGATACCAGAAGTATAAATAAGATCTTCCTTTTGCCAAGGTTTTCGGGCTGGGAGAGTTGGGGCTGTTCAGCCTGGAAAAGAGAAGGCTCCGGGGAGATCTTATAGCGGCCTCCCAGTACCTGAAGGGGCTCCAAGAAAGCTGGGGAGGGACTTTTCATAAGGGCAGTTAATGACAAAACAAGGGGAAATGGGTTTAAGCTGAAAGAGGGGAGGTTTAGATGAGATATTAGGAAGAAGTTCTTCACTGTGAGGGTGGTCAGACACTGGAACAGGTTGACCAGAGAAGCTGTGGATGCTTCCACCTCTAGTGGAAAGTGTCCCTGCTGCTGGCAGGGGGGGTGGAACTGGATGATCTTTAAGGTCCCTTCCAACCCAAACCGTTCTGTGATTCTATAAACTGGGCATCACTTAACTGGGATTGTTTAGTCTGGAGAAGAGGAGGCTGAGGGGAGACCTTCTGGCTCTCTCCAACTCCCTGAAAAGAGGCTGTATTGAGGTGGGTGTTGGACTCTTCTCTCAAATAACGAGTGATAGGACAAGAGGGAATGGCCTTAAGTTGTGCCAGGGGAGGTTTAGGTTGGATATTAGGAAAAATTTCTTCACTGAAAGGGTTGTCAAGTACTGGAACAGGCTGCCCAGGGAAGAGGTGGAGTCACCATCCCTGGAGGCATTTAAAGGACATGTAGATGTGGTACTTGGGGACATGGTTTAGTGGTGAACTTGACAATGCTGGATTTATGGTTGGACTAGATAATCATAATGGTCTTTTCCAACCAAACTGTTCTATGATTAAACTCACCTAGGAGAAGCCTACAGTTGTCAACGAGATAGATCCTTCCAGGAACAGCAGTGCAGGTGAATGACTGTACATGAGAAGGTCACTGTAGTCTTTTTACTGTCAGTGGAGGACTGCCATAAGAAGTTTAGGATATGGTTCCTCATTTTCTCATGCAGGCACTGGATTTAGTGGATTGAACCGTACTAAAGCATTCACTATTTCAACTAGATCTCCTTTACCTCCAGTGGGTACCTGGACAGCTGGTTTAGATGTGGACACCTACATTGTAGAAGTCAAGCGAGGTAGATCCCAATCCCAGTATTGTGTCATCTGATGCTTTTTAAGAAATCTGGATTTATACAGGTGTGCTGGGGTGTTTTTTTGTGGAAATCTGTAGAATTGTTTGTCTTCCAAAATGAAATCCATATATGCAACAAGAGGCTTTTGCAGGCAGAGTGGAGAATTATTAATGCTGTACTTCTCCTTTTCTTACCTGTGCATTAATCGAGGATTCTTCTTGGTTTGTATGAATTGAGCAGTTACAGGGCTAGAATAAAATCAGTCTGTGCTGTTAAACTCCAAATATATAATAGCAGCGTGCTGTCTGCCTTGGTCACTGCCATTAAAATCCCAAAGATCATCTTGATGAGTGTTACTCTGTTCTTGTAGTCAAACTCTGCAATGCAGTTGACTGCTGGTCTTAAAAATATTTGTATGGATTGTTTGAAGAGATGCTGAAGTACAGGGCTGTGTTCTGATGTTCCCAAAAGACCTCACCATCTCTGAAAAAGCAGCTTGCTGTTGAAATAATGGGGAAAAAAAAGTTACAGTTGAGTCATACTGGTAAAATCAGTGCACACCTGAACCTTCCGAGCTGCTATGCTGAAAGGATTAGGTGGGATCTGCTTGCACATAGGTGTAAAGGTAAGAACAGAATAGAGTATTTCAGTTGGAAGGGACCTACAACGATACAGTCCAGCTTCCTGACCACTTCAGGGCTGACCAAGCTTAAGTATGTTGTTAAGGGCATTGTCCAAATGTCTCTTCAACACTGACAGCCTTGGGGCATTGACTACCCCTGTAGGAAGCCTGTTCCAGTGTTTGACCATCCTCTCACTAAAGAAATGCTTCCTAATGTCCAGTCTGCACCTCCCCTGGTGCAGCTCTGAGCCATTCCCACACATCCTATCACTGGATGCCAGGGAGAAGAGCTCAGCACCTCCCTCTCCACTTCCCCTCCTTCTCAGGAAGCTGTAGAGTGCAGTGAGGTCACCCCTCAGCCTCCTTCTCTCCAAGCCAGACAAGCCCAGAGTCCTCAGCTGCTCCTCACAGGACATTCCTCCCAGCCCTGTCACCAGCTTTGTTGCAGTCTTCTGGATGCACTGAAGGATGATCACATCCTGCTTAAATGGTGGGGCCCAGAACTGCACAGGGTACTCCAGGTGAGGCTGCACCAACACTAAATGCAGTGGGATGATCATCTCTTTGGACCACCTGGTTATGCTGAGCTTGATGCACCCCAGGATGTGGTTTCCCCTCTTGGCTGCCAGGACACACTGCTGACTTGTATTGAACCTGCTGTCAACCAGCACCCCCAGGTGCTTTTCAGCAAGGGCTGTTCTCCAGCCACTCCTCTCCCAGTTTATACTTGTGTCTGTTGTTAACTCTACCCTGGGTGCATTTTGACTTGTTAAATTTCATCCTGTTAATCATAGCCCAGTGCTTCAGTCTGTCTAGATCCATCTGCAAGGCCTCTTGTCCCTCAAGAGTCAACAGCACTTTCCTCGTTTGGCATCATCAGTAAACTCGCTAATGATGAATTCAACTCCTGCATCCAGATTGTTGATAAATGTACTGAACAGAACTGGCCCCAGGATGGAGCCCTGAGGAACACCACAGCTGACTGGTCACCAGCCAGATGTAACCCCATTCACTGCAACCCTTTGAGCTCTCTCCTTCAGCCAGTTCTTCACCCAGTGCACTGTGAACCTGCTTATCCCACAGCTGGACAACTTGTCCAGAAGGATTCTGTGAGGGACTTTATCAAAAGCCTTTCTGAAATTCAGAAAAACTATGTCCACTGCCTTCCCTTCATCCACTGAGCAGGTGACCTTATCATAGAAGGATTCAGATCAGTTCAACAGGACTTTCCGTTGGTGACCCTGTGCTGACTGTGCCTGATGACTGCATTGGTTTTTAAATGCCTTTCAATAATGCCCAGTATAATCTTCTCTATAATTTTTCCAGGAACTGAGGTTAAACTAGCAGATCTGTAGTTTCCTGGGTCTTCTGTCACATTCTTCTTGTAAATTAGAATGACATTGGCCAGCTTCCGGTCAGCAGGGACCTCCCCAGACTCCCCAACACCTTTGGTAGATGATTTAGGGGGGTTTATGCACCCATACAGTGCAAGGTGTGGTTCCTCGTGTCTTTTCATAGCAGAATCTATGGTTTGGTGGTAGGACTTGTGCAAAGGGTCTCCTTCAGTTCTTCTCAAGAAGCGAGTACCTCTTCTCTGGGTGCTGCACCTCTGACACGTGCTGATATTTCTCCTTGGTTATTGATCTTGGTTCTTCTAGAATCATGTTCTGCACAAGTCGATGTCTCTTGCCAATAGTTTAATTACCATGGATTATTTTAGGTATGGTATTGATGACATGGGTGAGCAGAAGGAAAAGGAAAGGGGTTGTCATGACTACTGTGATTTATTTTTTTTTTAAATAAAATTTTTGTGCTTCCATTTAAAAATATTTTTCTCTCTAAATTTTTTAGAGATTAAAAAAATGTGCTTTGCTGATTATAAATTACCAGTCATATTTCAGACTCTCCCAGATCTAGCAGAGGTGGTTTTTGAAGACACTTCTTCTGGAAATCACAAAGGGTGAAGAGAAGGAGCACTCTCTTGGCAACTTATCTGAAGGAAAATGGGGTTAGTTTAATACTCATATAATAGTTGAGTGCAGTTTATTTTGGTGCTTACACAAGGGTGTGATTTGTTTCAATCAGGTGGTTTTACGTTGAATTTCTATAGAAATTTTTTTCAAATGCTGATAGTTTTTGCTTGAACTAGTGAATTTTGATGAGCTTGCAGCTACTACTAATAACTAATTGCAGTATTTTACTTAGATCAGTGTAATTCCTTATTTTTCCACGTTGACATCTTGCAATGCTCATGCCTTAGTTGTGGTTAGAAATGAGTTTCTCCTGTGGAACTGATTCAGGCTTGTGATTATTGTGTAGCAAAGAGAAGACTGAGGTAACTTAAGGTATTTTCAGTCATTCAAGGGGGGGCATATGAACTTCTTTATGAGTAATTGAGTAAATAGATGACTCTAATTCATAAGAGTGGGTGTCTTTTGTTTTCTGGGTACATTCATTCGTGACCTTTGTATCACTTGGACCATGAGCACAGTCGTGCAGGGACGGATGTGGTTCAGAATTCCCGTAGCATTGGTGTGTTGTCAGCATTGATCCAACAGGAATCCTTTGACAGTGAACAACTGGGTCAGGTCTGGCTTTTAAAACAGAAGAGGAATTTTCTGGTTGTTTTTTTTGGTTTTTTTTTTTTTTAAATATGTCCACTTACAAAAAATTCTTAATTAAATATTTATGTTTAGGGATAAATCCAGCAGGGAATGATGTAGATACTAACAACATCATTTAAGTTGGTTTATGCCTCTGGCCTCTTACATGCTTACTCAACAGTACCAGCGATGTCTGCAGCGCTCTGCTTCGATTCCCAAGCCAGTTCTAGCTTGTATTGGTGATACAAACAAATCAGCCCAAGCTGAAAATGGTTTAATTTGTCCTGTTTCTCAACTTAACAAATTAGCCCTGGCTGAATTGCTTGTGACATGGAGTCACAAGCAGCAGGAGTGGCTGACAC
>NW_010335230.1:0-1960 GCF_000700745.2 Antrostomus carolinensis
GGGAGAGGATCAATAGAGATGTCTCTGAATCCCTTTCGCATTGCAGAGCTCTGCCTTGCCTTTTAAAAACACATTTAGATTAAAAAGTAAACTAAATGTAAGCAGCCTTGAATCACTACGGTAGCCTCTGGGGCTAAGGAAATGTGGGAGAAATCTCTTCTCGCTGTGTGGCCGACATAAAGTAAACTTACTAAGTTGGAGATAAGTTTTCTTTATTTTAGATTCAGGTGAATTTTGAAGAGACTTTCTCTTTTTATAATAAAGACTTTTCCTACTTGCTTCTGTAAGACGCTGAAAATCCTCACTTGCAGATTTTCTGGATTTTCTTCCCGGTGAGATAGCCCTGTGTCAATACTATTTCTCTTTTGCCTAATGCAAATCACAACTGCTGGTTATTGTGGGAGCTGAGCTCAGAGTGTCTGCTGGGGAAGGTAGACCTCAAGATCTGAGCAGCAGCATTGTATTGATTCCATTAGTAGAATTTACAGATCTACAACAAATCCCTTTTACCACAGTCGCTTTCCCAGAATTAAAGTTCTCCTCAGAGCATCCGTCGCTGGTCTAGGCCAATAGATGGCATAAGGTACTCAGACTAACATCCTACCAGGGCAGAGGAGGCAAAAATACACTTTGTATGAGCCAGGATTTTCAGAGGTATGTGTGAACCAAATTCAGGGCGTCCAACTTGGGATACCTTGGCAAAGTGTCATTTTCAGGAGCATGTCCCAAGCCATGCATTCTTGTTTTCCTCGATCACAAGTGCAGCATTTTTCGAAGTCCTTCTTTGCTCTAAGCAGTTAGGGTTAAATAATTGAGAGTTTTGGTAGGATTTGATCACTGTCGATATTCTAAACTCTGCAGGAAGCAGAGGTGGTTTTTCAAATTTGTGGGACGTGTTTGGTATCTGCTGCTAGGGAGAAGCTGCCCATTGCAGCAGGGTTGAAACCTGTGATCATTTGGGATGAGAATGTAGGGTTTTTATAGAGAACTGTATCCTCTCTTATTACCTTCTACTTTTCTAGATTTCACTGCTCAAAAAGGTACTTCTTGAGGGAGTGGAAGACAATTGGCTAATAAGGGAAAAACTTCTTTGTTTCTGTGTCTAAACTTCTGCTGAGATAGCATTGTGGGCAGACAAAGATAGTTTTATGTTCTGAAATTGTGTAAATTATTTGTATACAGCTAGGAAGCTAAATGATGATAAAAGTGCTTTAACTGACAGTAATCATAGCTAGCTTTTATATGATGCTTGTTATCTGTAGATTTCAAAGCACTTCTTTTTAGAAAGAACTGCGGTATCATTATTTCATTTTTTTTTTTTTTTCAGTTGCAGGAATTAAAGAATGAGAAAGGTGCAGAAATAGTATCCAAATTTCCTAAGTCACAGATCTTTACTTGTCTGTTAGACCTTCTTTATACAGGCTGAAAAGATTTGTTTAAGTTGATCTTAAAATAAGAAAAATCTATATGTATTCATAGCAGAGGACATTAAAGCTCTTTTTGAAGAGACCTTCTTCCTTGAACACAGTGTCTTTGTCCTGTTATTAGTCTCAGCATTAAGGCAACCCACAGAAATGGTAGCAGCCCTTCAACTTCCTATTTGTGAGTGTTGGCAAAAGAAAATCAATGAACAGAGGTTTTCAGCTGAACTGATGCAAACTCCAGTGTGATCCCTAGTGTTACTCCTGGGACAGGTGAGGTCAGATGTTTTCTTAAAATATCCTTGGTAGAAACACGGAGGTCCTGAAGGAGCAGCATTTCTTTGCTCAGACTCTTTAGGACTTAGCAAATTTCTCAGGGCAGGAAGAATAAAGACACCTCAAACCTGAACAGATGATAAATCAGTCTTAAACCACCAATATCACCTTAGTTGTGCAATTACAGCTATAGACAAGGTAAAATCAACTGCTAATGCTCAGTGCCAAGCCCATGGTCAGGTTCATCCTCAATGCAAACCAAG
>NW_010335230.1:2023-18206 GCF_000700745.2 Antrostomus carolinensis
TCCCCACTCAGCGTTGGATCATCTGCCAGAGGTGTGCTCATTGTTCTGGCCGAGCCCCCAGCGAAGTTGGCTTTGGACATGTTGCCTGCCTCTGCGCTGGGATTGCTGCCAGAGACTGCTGCCGCTGCTCCTGGGGCTGCCTGCTGTTTGCATCCCTCCTCCCTGCCAGCTGAGCAAGCTGAGCCCCACATGCTCTCAGGTAAAATAAGTGCCAGTTAGCAAGGAATGTGTGTGAAAGGCAGATGCTCTGCAGAGGCTGATGTGAGCTAGCTCAGAGAGAGAGCGGACTGTATCCTGTTGGGCAATATCTTTCCTAACAGCTCATCCTTCCTCTTGGTTACTTGAAAGCAGGTTGTGGCCATGCTGGCTTCTTGTCTTTTCTCCTGAAATCACTCTCTGGCTCAGCCCATTTGTTTGCAGCGTGCCTCCTGTCTAAAGGCTCTTGATTGAAAGAACTTGTTTACTTGCTGCTGGGGGATGTATATTAAAAAGACCTGCCCAAGGCTAATGACTAGAAACAAGGCGCAAGTCTCTAAACCCGCATTGTTCTCTGCCTTGCAAATTTTCAGTTATGGGATGTCTGCCAAGGACACATAATAAAAGAGAGCTCATGAATAAATAAAATGTATTCCACTAACCTGTGGATATTTTCTTCTTATCTTGCCTTTGCCCCATCTATTTTTTCTTATTTCTTGCTCTTATTTTTTTTCTTTTTGTTTAGCTGTTCTCCTTTTATAGAGTTTGCTTTCTCCTTTTTAATTTATGAGATCATCTTGTTTTCTTCCTGTGTTGCCTCTTTACTTTCCAAGGGGGTAAAACACCCTCAAAATCCAGGCAGGATGTTGTCTGATTACCCTTGTCTTCTGGTTCTCTGTAGAGGACCAAATCCTCATCTGATAGAAACTGCCCTTTCCCTGTTCCAGTCAATGGTCCTGCACCAGTTAGTGTCAGGTGACCAACTGCTCCAAGGTGTAAACCTAGTGTCCTTCTCTATTATTTACCATTTATTCTTTTTTATACACCGTCTCCTTCTGCCCCCTTTTATTTTTCAACCTGTTATTGATACTTCTTCCCTTTCTGCTCTACTTCCCATTTTGTTTGATTATGTTCTAGTTTGTCTTATCTTACAATCATTCATTAGGTAGCTGAAGTCCTAACAGTAGTGTGTTATACTGCTGTCATCTGTCATTTGTGGGTAACTTGCCCATTTTTTCTTACAAGGGAGTTCTGTATGTGACAGTTGCTTGTAATGGTTGCTTGTAATGCTTGTTTCTTTTGTTTTTCATTCTGCTCTAGAAGAGGTGACTTCTAAAATATTTATCATGCTTGGAGAGGAAAATGATGTTGACCATGTTGGTCCTTAGTTTCTGAGGCAACTCATTCCACAGTCATGATCTTATTTTCAAGAGAGATTTATCTCCTGGAAAGATGAACTTTATAACTTACGTTAGGTTGTACCATTGTGGTTACTCTTCTTGTTCTGGAGCTTAGTTTAGTCTGGATTCAGGCCATTGGCTGTGTACAGATAAAGCCTTGAACTTCATGCCACTATTCTTCAAGGAGCTAGGTTAAGTCTGGAGTAAGCATGGTGGTCTCTGTGGTTGAGTTTTGTTAGTAATGTTGACATAAGGATTGTGGAATACTTCACTCATTTTGGCCTCTCTAAATTGTTTCCCTCACTGATATCTGTCCTGCTAGGTGCTCCCGATGTCTTTGGTCTTAGCATGGTCTTAGCACGAGTTTCTGTTTTCCATCCCTTTATCCGCAAACTCTCCAACTCATCTTCTCACCCTTCACACGAAAGTGCCTTATCTATTTTGCCTTCCCATCCCTGGCAGGTGAGTGAGGACTGAGGTGAGAGACCTTGATTTACTGACTCTTACAGCTGCTGAGGAATTGCTGGGAGGTGGCATGAGGGGAAGATGTTACAGCTCGGCCCTTTGGACTCTCCTCTGTTGAGAGCAGCCTCGTGCCCTGACTGCAGACATCAGCCTGACTTCAGTTTGGTCTGTTGCCATCTCTACCAGGTAGGTTTATGTCTTGAAGGTTGAACTTGGGCAGAGGGAGCTGCCTGATTTTGATCCAGCAGAATTGATCCACATGCGGTGGCAGTCAGGCAGCACTGCACCATCCTTACCTCTGCCAGCAGCAGCAGGAAATGCAGTTGTCCCCTCCTGCCCTGTGAGGGGGTGTGCTGGCAAGGTGTGAGTGCTCTGGAAGTGTACTTATTCTGCTGGAGATGCCTGTACTCTCAATGGGGTTGTCTTGGGGTAAAGGCTAATAAATGAGGTTTTCTCTTTTCCCTTTTTTAGGAAAATTTTGGTCTTACCAGCCTGCCAGTGAAAACCAACAAAGATCACATGGACAAAACAGAACATGGCTGGTTTAAGAACAGATTAGTTATGATCTGAGACAGAGATCATTTTGCTTTCCTTTTTTTTCCCCTCATCTTTTGTACATTTTTGTCCTTTGTTCATCAACATGGTCAAGCAATTTAGATGCCAACTGTTATCATAAAAACTGGTTAATTCTTCCATGTTTTTAGTCATTCTAGTCCAGTGCTATTCTAATGACAGGCTTGGAGCTCAACCTGTGCAGAGGGCTTCTGGCTCCTCTTTTCCTTTGGTTTTCACTAAAAACAAAGTAAAGATAGAGGCTTTATGGACTTGGAAATGTTGAAGTAGAATGTGTTGACTTGCTACATGATGTTGAACAGGTCACTTCTCAAATCTCAGGTTCAACTTCCAAACCACAGAGGTCAAGACATCCTCCTCACAGCAGTTTTCAATTAATAAAGTGCTGTGAGATTTATGGACCAAAACTGTAATAGTCTTGTAAAACTTAGTTTTATCAATTTGCTGCTCCATATAGGGGGCATTTTATATTTCTCTAGTTTTTTGTTCATTTTCTCTGAGCCTAACAAATCGATTGCTGCTGTTGATGCAACTACAGGCAAGTTACCTATGTGAGGCAGATAACCAATTCAGGAAAAGTCTACGAACAACTTTGATTTGCATGGAGGAGTTAAGATATAGCCTGAATAGCTTGATAAAAACTGGAAGCATTTCTGATAGCTCTGCTCTGCTCCTTACTTCTCATCTACCTCCTCTATTTGAGCTCACAAGAGCTGATGCTGCTTCCAGTGGTGTTAACTGTTCTGAAGGCTTCAGCTCAAAAATCTCCTTGATACCAGGGGAGAGTGTATTGCAGAAGGCAAAGGGATTCTCACTCCTTACTTTAGTGAGAGAGGAATCGACCTCATAGTTTGTGAGATGCAATGATAAATCTACGATATTACCTTGGTGCACAATTAGTGCTAATCACTATGTTTAAAAGGGAGGTGGTGGAAGATCAGATATATCCCAAAGAAGACTCCTTTTTACTGAAGGTTTTATATCTTTTATCTTTTTTTTTTTTTAATTAGTTCTTGAGTTATCTGAATCATTGTAACTACTGATTTAACTGGATTACTATTCTAAAGCTGCTTTGTAATTTTATGAACTCTATTTATTGCCAGTTGAGAGAGAAACAATTAGAACCATAATTTAGGTTTTGATTTTGAAAATAACCAACACATTACTGCAGAACAAATTTGAATTAGTCCTCCATGTTTTAGCCCGAGCTATTGACAAGCATTGAATGGTAGTTTCAGCATGACATTTTGGTGGCAGACACCTTTTCCCTGAATAAGCAGCCGAAGAGGATGCTGCCTGGTATATTCTTCTTGAGCTAAGAAGATCTGTGTGTCTCCCTGTCCAGTGCAATGTTTGCCCTAAAAAGGACAGCCCGTATGGATCAATGCCACTCTTTACATTCACCTATGAGTATGTAAAATCTTGAGTTGAACAAGTAGGATAGCATGGGTTCTTGCTGATCTTGTAGCTCAGTGCTGCTAGTCTGGAAACAGTAATGGTGTTTATGGTCTCATTTTTTGTAATCTATTCTTTTCAGAGAGTTATGATTTTGTTTTACTGTTTGCTATGTGTTAGCTGAGGCAAAGAGCAGTTTTTCCCACTTATTATTTTGTTAGGATGACAGAAAAGTGCAAACCTAAGGACAAGTTAGCTCTTTGGGTCTCATAGTGTATTTGACACTCAAATAAGAGTTGTTATGGGACACATCTAAACTTGTGAATCCTAAAAATGAGAAATGAGCACTTGCTACTTGTCAAAGTGCTTATTCCTGACTCTCTGGGATGCTCCATCCATGTCCTAGCTGTGAAGCCAGCTTTTTCTGAGGCCTTTTCCAAGTGCTAGAGGCATGGGATGTGTTTCAGCCTTCCTAAGCTATCAAGTGTCCTTGGAGCTGTGCAAAAGCTCCAGTTGAAGGGAATATTTAAGGACAAGTTTATTCATTAGCTTGTAAGAAGTCCAGTGTGACTTGAAAGAGACTCTTTTTTTTTGTGTATATCTACCTTTATCTGAAACTTTGGACTGAGTCTCAGCTGGCATCTCTGACAGCTGCTGGCCCTAGGCCTGAGACTTGGATCTTCGGCAATCAAACATGTTTCTCTTAGTGATAAATCTTACTGGTTTCAGCTGGTATCAAGTGTTTATGTATTCAGATACAAAGTCTGAACGTTAAAGATGTTTGGGGCCCCTGGGGCCTGGGGGAAACTGCTGCACAAATGAAGTGAGAGGCAGAAGTCATCATTTTTCTCTCCAAGGCTTTACTGAGCACGTACTGAAGTACTTCATTCAAACATAGGCCAAAAGAAAGAAATGTAATTTCAAGTGTCATCCTCTTCCTCCTCGTGAGTTGTGGATTAGCACTGCTCCCAAGGCCAAACAGATTTTTTGCTTAAAGTTGTGTTTGGAGATGCTTTGCTTCAAGCAACAGCTTTTAAAGGGGAACTACCAACTAAAACCAAATGTGTATTGCTCTTAAATTAGTTTCTTTCAGTGCACTGTGTATACCTAATTAAATTTAATTCTTTCTCTGAAGATATTAGTCAGGGTGTCAGATCTTCCTCTGGTATGAACTGCCTCTATACTGTGGTGCCTTTGAAATCCTTGGGGCTAATTGTGGGAGTTTATGAATCTGTCTAGCTGAAGTTTAGCCCAGGAAAAAACCTAAGAAATCTCTTATCCTGTTAAAGTCTTCAGCAAAACCTCTACTGTATTTGTGAAATTAGGATTTACCCAGCCACCTGTCTTAATTTTCCTTTTCTGGACGTTTGTATGGACCATCTTAGACATTCAAAAAATAGGTAAAAATAAGGTGGGAGAAAGAAGGAGAGGAAGGGCTATTTCTGGCTTCTGAAATTCCTTCTAGTTTGGTTTGGCTTTATATTCTGCTCCAAACCTTCTGTCATTGGAAGGCAATAGTGAAAATTACACCCGAGTAACTTTATAGGGCCTGACATTGGATTGAGTAGATGGCTGTATTGTTACTGGCTGTGCAAACACATGTAGTAATATTGCCAGAATCCATCCCACACACATAACACCTATAGTACCTTACAAGTTGCACCAATGTGCAATATTATTTTGCATATGTAAATCCAGGAGTTAGTAGCTACTCAACACTTCCTGAGAAAAAGACGGGTAGTAATAGTGACAGGTGCTGAGATGAATTGCCCTGGTAGGACTAATACTTATTTGATGGAAAACTTAATTGTTGGCTGTTCCTTTTTGCGTACAGTGACAATACCTCAGCTATTTCTATGAATATTCAATTGAACAGTGGTGCATTGATGCAATTTTATATTTTAGCCTGTCATGTACTTGTTTCAAATATTTTCTGGCAAATGTCCTTTCTTGCCTAATGCTTTGTGGGGACAGTCAAGTTGAAGTAAGCAGGGAAAATACCTTGGGGTTTTGAGGACTGAGATGGCTAATACTATACTGCTACACTGATGAGATGCTGTTAAAAGGGATTTCAGTGTCCTGGAGAAACTCCATCTGGGCTGCCATAGACCCATGCAACAGTACAGGTTGAGGGTCTGATTGAATGAAAAGCAGCTCTCTAGAGAAGGGTATGGGCATCTTGGTAGGCAACATGTTGAACGTGAGTGAGCAGCGTGCCCTTGCAAAGAAGGCCAACTGCATTCTGGGCTTTATTAGCAGGACTGTAGCCAGCAGGTCCACAGAAACAGTTATTCCTTCCCTCTGGGCGCTGTGAGACTGCATCCAAAGGACTGTGTCCAGATTTGGTCTCTCTACTACATACACTGACATACTGGAGTGAGTCCTGTGGAAGGCCATCAAGATGATTGTAGGTTGGAACACACAGCATACAAGGAGAGGCTGATAAAGATGAGTTTGTTCAATCTAGAGAAGAGAAGGTGCAGGGGAAACCTTACTGTGGTCTAGAGTTACCTAATGGGTAGCCTTTCTCAGAGATGTACAGAAATGGAATGCAAGCCAGGAACCGAAGTTAGAACAAAAGAGCATCTAATTAGACTTAATTCACCATAATAAGTACAACACTGGCCCAGGTTGCCCAGAGAGTTTAGGAGATCCTGGGAATATTGAAAATTCAATTGATTCTGAACAGTCTACTCTAACTGGACCAGCTTTGAATATGAGGTTGGTCAGGATGACCTCTAAAGGACTTTTTCAATAGAATTTGAAATCTGGTCAGACACTGGAACAGGTTGTCCAAGGAAGTTGTAGATGCCCCCTCCCTGGAAGTGTTTAAGGCCAGGCTGGATGAGGCTTTGAGCAACCTGGTCTAGTGGAAGGTGTCCCTGCTGATGGCAGGGGGGTTGGGACTAGATGATCTTTAAGGTCCCTTCCAATCCTAACCATTCTATGATTCTATGAAATAAGTTTGTGATACTGCCTGGCAAGTCAAGAGGAGAGGTGGAACAAAGCAATGTCCAATATAGGAGTGGTGAGCGTGTGTCCCAAAATCTGAGTGCCCCAAGAAACTGAAGTGTCTGAAGGCATAAGTATGGCTTACACAGTGGCTCCGAACAGTATGTCCCTAGAGCTTGGTCTGCATCTAACATTTCTGTAGCACCATGCTACAGTCTGTCACTCTCTCTGAGATGGCACCTGATGGACACAGCTGGCTGGCTTGACCTGTAGCATGCTTGACCAGCTGCTCCCAGTGCTGGCTGGAAGGCTGCATCCAACTCCTTGTTTGTACTCAGAGGTTTGTATGCTCAGGAAAGTCTCTGTTGCAGATGTTCTATCCACCTGCCTCCACATATCCTCCTTTAGCGTGGGGCCTCATGTCATACATGCTCACACATTGTAACTTTTACACGCTTTGAAAGTGATTGTCGGATTGAAGCAGACTGCAGGATTTACATAAGTGAGATTGGGAGCTCTGCTTCAGAGTTGTGTTGGGTCAAGAGAATATTTTTTTTCTTTTAACAACACAACCTCCTTTAGTGAAATTAACATGCTTCAAGCACAAAGGTTTTTACAGTTTTTCAGTTGAAGGTTTCACCCAAAATATCCACAATAACATTTGCTTGTGTTCTTGTTGCCAAAGAGACTCTGCAAGTATCTTGGAGAATTTCACTGTGGTAAAGAAAACTTGTTTATCTCTGAGATTAATAGAATTTTTTTCAAAATGGAAAAAAAATAAATACTGCGTAACTTTAGCTACTCAAACTGCCAAGTAAAATTAGATATATAGCAAAGGAAGAAACTGAACTGTTACGGAGGGTTTGTAGATAGCCTGTTTCTGCTGTCCATCCTCAGTGACTCCATCCCATTCCATATCTACTCTAAGTATATACATCTGTGGGCCTGAAATGCAGCACAGGATGCTTAAATAGATATTAGAAAAATAATTTTGAGAGAACAAGGGCATTCAAGCACTGTACTATATTCTACAACCTTTCAGGGCAGGCTTTATCATGGGAGATTAAATAAACATCTGTCAAAAATTGTTTAGGAATAACTGATTCTGCCTGAGGTGGGGGAGGAATTGAATTATATTACTCTTCAAGGTCCATTCCTGACCTAATTTTTGTAGTTGATAGTGTATTACTAATGTAACAATTTTATTTATAAATAACCCCCCCCCAAATGACCGAGACACACCCATGATGATATTGTGGGGAGACAGTTTTTTAAAGCAGCTTATTCAAAGCCAAGGACTTAACAGAATAAAGTGATAATTAATTCAGAAGTTATGGGTAACCAATTCAGTGGTTTAGCACTGTGCATCTGAGGCTGAATTGCCCTTTTTAGCTGTTTTGGTCCTGTGACTGTGCTAGTGAAGGTGTGATTGGTAGCACAGGCAGGACTGATTTCACGACTCCTAACATTTTTTTTTTACTATAGTGTACTGTAGCATAGTCCTGGGCTTTGTGTTCATAGATGTTTCATCCCTGCATAAGGTGGAAAAGCCCTACTTTATGGGATGCATAGATTTGTCATTGTTCAGAACAACTTTTTCACCCAGTGAAACTGTTGCGATTGGACTTTGTATCCTTAAGAAACAGTATCTTGGTTCTAGAGAGAAAAAAAAAAAGGAGAAGGATTGGTAGGGGGAAGAGATAATCTAGGAGCAGAAATTATCAACAATCTTGCTGCACTAGGAGTCATCTGTGCTAGGAACTGGAGGGCAATTCCTCAAACTCCAAAGTGAGAAATGAGAATAACTAGTTTTCCTTCACAATCAGGAAACATAGGATGAACTAGCACATGGAAAATTTTGAATACCAAGTCAATCTTCCTGGAAGTGAGTTAAATCTTACTTTTAACTCTCTTGTTATCCTTCCACAAGAGATAAGAATAGTCTAAATTTCACCAAACTCCATATTCCTTTCCTTAACATGGAAGAGTTATGGTTCACTGAGGGTGTAACTTGCCTCTTAACAGAGGCTTGTGAACCATTAATACTCTGAAAACTCAGGAGACTCTTAAATGGTTCATGGATTAGAGAAAAAATATAATGTCTAATTGTTTATTCCATTATGTTAGGCCTGGAAGGCTTGTAGTGGTGGGGTAGACCGTGCAGTTTCTCACCTCTGCCATCATAGCCACTCTATGCAACCACTGACTCCTGAAACTACACTATAAATGCAGGAATAATAATTAGGTTATCTAGTATAGCTAAATGTGCCTTTTTTAAAATGAAGAAATATTTGAAGATGACATATTTCAGGAAAAATGAGCTTGTGTAGGATCATTAACAGCCCACTTGAGTAGTTTTGCTGAATAACAGTAGCAGCATGAGTGTTAAACAGAGGCTACTGAATCTGCCACTGAGTCAAGTTAGAGACTATCCTTTCTGTTTGTGAGGGAACTCCTGTAAATCACTTTATTTTGGCCTTGCCTGCTATAGTGCTAGTCTGTCAGAATGCATTTGACTGCTGGCTCTGGGCTCAGGTACCCAACCCTGTGTCTCAGGGTACCAGTACCTGGTTTTCTATGTGCTAACCATTGGGGAGGCTGAAGAGAGTATTGGTGTGAGGGAATATGGGCTGCTCTTTTTTGTGGACTGCTGATCTGCTGTGTGACCTCAGACATGCTGCTTTCCCTGTCTGGGTATCTGCATCATCTTATTTGATTAGGTAGTTAACCTTTCAAAGCCAAAGTACCTCTGCGAGTCAGATAGAGATTCAATGAGGACCTCCTTAGACTCTAGACTAATCAATGATGGAAGGAAAGAGCAGAATTATTTTTCAGAAATATGTTGATGTAATTTTATTCCATATCATTTTTCCTATATGGAAAAATATCTGATATCGGGATCATTATCAGATGTTTTCAACCACTAGTGGTAATAGATTACAATAGGTGTAACAATAGGATTTTTTTGTTCATCATGCTTGTTGGAGAAGTACTTGAATGGGAACATGTATTGTGTTTGCATGGCAAGGTTTTGGTAACGAAGGAGCTACAGGGGTGGCTTCTATAAGAAACTGCCAGAAGCTTCCCCTGTACCTGACAGAGCCAATGCCACCCGGCTCCAAAATGGACCCACCACTGGCCAAGGCAGAGCCCATCAGCGATGGTGGTAGTGCCTCTGTGGTAACGTATTTAAGAAGGGAAAGAAAAAAACCTGTGCAACTACAGCTGAAGAGAGGGGTGAGAAGATGTGAGAGAAGCAACCCTGCAGACACCAAGGTCAGCAAAGAAGGAGGAGGAGGTGCTCCAGGCGCTGGGGCAGAGATTCCTCTGCAACTTGTGATGAAGACCATGGTGAGGCAGGCTGTCACTCTGCAGCCCATGGAGGTCCATGGTGGAGCAGATGTCCACCTGTAGCCTGTGGAGGACCCCATGCTGAAGCAGAGGGATGCCCAAGGGAGTCTGTGACATGGCAAGTCCATGCTGGAGCAGGCTCCTGTTGGGACCTGTGGCCCCCGTGGAGAGAGGAGCCCACCCTGGAACAGGTTTGCTGGCAGGACTTGTGATCATATGGGGGACCTGCACTGGAGCAGTTCCTGAGCAATGGCACATCATGGAAGGGACTCACAATGAAGCAGTTCATGAAGAACTGCAGCCTGTGAGGAGGTCCCACACTAGACAAGTTTGTGGAGGACTGTCTCCTGTGAGAGGGACCCCACACTGGTGCGGGGGAAGGAGTCCTCCCCCTGAGGAGGAAGGAGCAGCAGAAACAATGTGTCATGAACTTCCATTCCCTGTCCTTCTGTGCCATTGTGGTGGAGGAGGTAGAGAAATTGGGAATGAAGTTAAGCCCACGAAGAAGGGAGGGGTGGGGGAAGTTGTTTTAAGTTTTTGTTTTATTTCTTATTATGCTACTCTGATTTGATTGTTAATAAGTTAAACTAATTTCCTCAAGTCGAGTTAGTTTTGCCCATGATGGTAATTGGTGGATGATCTCTCCTTGTCCTTATCTCAATCCATGAGCCTTTTGTTATGTTTTCTCTCCCTTGTCCAGTTGAGGAATCATAGAATCATTGAATGTTGTGAGTTGGAAGGGACTGACAAGGATCATTGAGTCCAACTCTTGTCCTAGCATAGGACAGTCACAAGATTCAGACCATGTGTTTGAGGGTGTTGTCCAAAAGCTTCTTGAATATTGTCAGGCTTAGTGTCATGACTACCTCCCTGGGGAGCCTGTTCCAGTGCTCCACCACCCTCTGGGTGAGGAACCTTTTCCTAATGTCCAGCCTAAACCTCCCCTAGCACATCTTCCTACCATTTCCCCTGGTCCTATAGAGAGGCTTTGATGGGCACCTGGCATCCAGACGGGGTTAACCCACCACAGAACAATGTTGGACTCAGTGGAAAATGGAGTAGGGAATATTAATTTGAGGAAGAGAATCCATAGAAGCTGCCCTCATTACAGAGATCCTTTGACCTACAAGTTACAAAGTTCACGTCAAACAGTACTTGCTTTGAAATTGTGCTCTTGATGGGCATCATTAAGATGACTTATCAAACAAAATTGCCAAAAAAATAATCATTGCCAAAAAAAATTAACCTGGAGGGAGAGAATTTATTCTGCCATCAAACTACAGCAGTGCTGACCTAGTCATAATGATACCTTGGGGATCTTCTCATCTTCTTAAATATTTCTGTGGACTTCAGCAACTGGGACAATATAGCTCAAGGAAATGCTTAATGTGGTCAGCTGTCTGTGGAAGCCAACAGGTTTTGTAATGGCAGCGTTATAACTATGTTTAATTGGTGGGGATTTACAGGTAGATTTTCAAGCAAACACATTTTAATCTGTCAATTCCACTTAGTTAAGGTGGATAATGATCTTTTAATTTTATATGAACAGAATATAAATTGCAGAGCCTTTGAGAACATTGCAAGGTGTAAGCCTTGTTAACTGTCAGCACGTGTGTTATCTCCAGGTGATTTTCAAGTTAGGAAGAAGAAATCTTTTTCTTTTATTTTTTCTTGTCTTTAAATCATTTTACAAGATGACATTCTGATAACTGGGTGTTATTAGATCTCACTCCCTGCTCTTTATGTATATGAGGAAGCAATTCAGATCACGGACTGCATTCCCAAAGGAACTTCTGTCATGTTGATACTACAGCTGGTACTGTTCTCCCTGCCCTGTTCTCCTACCCACCCCTTGGCATGTCCTCTGTCTTTGCTGACATCTTCATAGTGAGAATCAGCAGAATTTCACTTTGTGAATATTAATTTTACCTAGTATTAGCCATATGCAACTTAGACACCTTATGACACTTGTCATATGGGCTGCTTATTGAGTCAATACTGAGATGGACTTCTCCAGTGAGTGATTCACCCTAACCTGAAAATGTGTGCCTAAGCTACACCGTATGAACCATGGGCTGAAGGTACTTACTCTATTCTTGCGTGTGTTTTTTCACTCTGAGTTATAATAGCGCCATTTCTTCCTTATGCAGTCCTTTGGAGGAGGTGATTTTTTTTTTAATATATATTGCCTTGAAGACTATTTTTCCACAGGTACAGATATTGAAATAATTTTACATTTTGTTGTCAGCAGTGCTCCTAGCAGCTACTGTTGTTTCCAAATGATGATAATTTTCTGATCTCCATTTTATTGCAAAAATGCACGAACATTTGGTGCAAGTTCTGTTTCTGAAACAGTCTGGTGACATCAGTAGAGTTGTATCAGGGGTCAACTCTAGCCAAGTAGGCTTACGTGGGAGTAACATCAGAACAAAATTTGGCCCTGGATATTTAAACTCAAACTGTATTTACCTAAGGTCTCCTGGGAGGTTGTACTGAATCTGTTTTAAGAGAAACGTATTTGCATAATTCTATTATTTTCATGGCATTTTAATGCAATATTCTGGATAAAGGATGTCACTGCCAATGGAATATAAAAAATAAATTACAACTGACCAAATAATTTAGCTGATGAATTTATCCTCTTTGCCTCACAGGGTGTCCATAACCGCAGAGCAGTTTCTTCAGTTGGTCTTGCTATTTGTGCTAGATGACTTTTTTAAGTTAACCTCTGCCTCCACAGACTGTTTGCAAATGATTGTACAGTTAACTATGTCAAATATTAAAAAGGAGAGCTGATCGTTACAGCTTATATCACAATGAACGAGACTGTGACAAGTAATATTGCCTTATATATTTTCAGGCTTAATTATGTGTGCATGTTATTATTGCCCAGCTGACAAGCAATAGCTTAAGTGATACTAACTGGATTTCAGTCCAAATCCTTAATTGTGATTAATCAAGTAAATGATACATGCATTTAGATGTTTTACTATGCTCAGTGAGTCAGAAAGCATGCACATCACTTTTAGGTGGTGCATTAGACAAGTATTTGCCCTATGATGAGTGGACAAATTCCAACACTTAAAAAACCAGTGAAATTGTTGATACTGAGCTGAAGTTTTCTAGGGTCATATCCACTGCTTTTTAAAAGTACTTAGGTGTCTAAAGCTGCACATGTGTAGTTAGGGTGATTTGTAGAAACTTTTAACTGTCAGGAAATTAGCAGAAGTTAGAGTCCAGGTAGTTGTCTGCTTCATTAAGAGGCAAAATCTGGTGCCATCTGGGATGGTTGGGTGCCCAAATAAGACTCTTCAGAGTGAATTTGCTCAGAACTCAGTTTTCTGAACTGGGAACCCTAAAATGGAAATCTACCAAGATCATCAGAGTCTTTGGGAAAAAAATTATCCTTGAGCTCTGTAAATAGTTTGTAGAGTTACAGAGATTTGCCTGCCCTTTCATGTTCACATCAGTATTGCATCCCTCCTGACTTCAGTGTGAGTAGGACTTGGCCCTTTTTATTTATATTCTTTCAACTTAGAAAAAACCATCCTGAATTGTGAACTTTCTTAGTCTTGAGAGGTTTATGAAGTGCTGCTGTGTAGCAAGCAGGAGGTTAGGCTATAGAAAACATAACTATGAAGCAAACTTGTAGAAAATCTGTAGGGATGTGCTGTCTTTTAATATTTTAAGTAGCAAAGCATGATATAGTCTATCCAACTGTAAATCAGTTCAACTTTCTTTCCATTGTGCCTGGATAATCACAGACAGATTAATACTAACAAAAGCTGAGACTGGCCCAATTTGGAATTACCAGTATCTGAGGTACTACCATGCTCAAATGTGCAACACGTCAAAAAAGATGAGCTGAAGCTTGTGATGTAGGACCTCACAGAGTCTGGGGACTTTGTGTAGAGAATATGTAAAAGATAAAGTGAGAAAGAGCAACTTTGCTGACAAATAGATTTGTGGTATGGGGGTCCACATCACCAGTAAAAATCTTTTAGGGTTTTGTTCCAGAAGAGTTTGGAAACTATAGCACTTTGGTATACATCTGTGCCATAGCTCTCCCCAAGGGACTGTATATACAAACTGTCTCTGTGACTCTCCTTCTGTGAGCTTTAGGGATCTCATAGCATGCTAAAAGACCAGAAATTTTCTATCCCCCTTCCCAGCCAGACAATGGGCCTGTGGCCTCACCAACAATGTGTGACTGCAGAAGTGCTGGCTAGAGCCCATCTCCAAATTGGTTTGGGAAGAGTTGGATCCTGTTGTTTTGGTTTTTTTGTTCTAATGTTTGTATCCTTTTCACACAGCTTTCCTCATGACGGGCTTTTATTTGGCCCTCAAGCTTAATATTTGGAACTTCTATTTCTTGGGGTTTTTTTCATCATCTTGGAAAATAATGTTGATTCTTCCAGTAAGCATCTTTCTTTTGTGTTTTGTTTCATTTTCTATTCTATATGAGTTCTTCTCCAGTAGCTCATTGAAACAACTGAAACAATTAAATCAGCCAAGTAGCTAACATCTGGTATGTGTTTGCTTACTCTCTTATACTCTCTCCAGGGAAAGAAGTGTGTGCTTTGGAATGGTTAGTAGTTTATTATGTTATACATGAATACTTGTTGTTTACAGAAGATCAAAGAGGTTAATGTTGCACTTCAAGTTGAGAGCTGCAAAGTTTGTGGTAGCTCTGTGTTCTTAGGATGTTCACGACACAGGCATTGGCAATCCAGGAAAGCATCATTTCCAGCTGAGTGCAGTTTTACCCTTGAGTAAAACAGTTGGTTGAGTGTGTAAAGAGTTCCCTCGAGTAGAGAGCATGTTGTGCTGAGGCAGAAGTTGTCATCTGTGGTCTTTGCCCTGTGGCTGGAGTCACTTGTTTAAATGCCACAAATTGTTCTGATGGTGTCTGGTCCATGGCTCAGGGATCAAGGTCCCTGCAAGCCAAACAAGACATTCTTGAGATCATTAAGGTCCTCTTGACATAGTTATCATGAAACTTTCCTGTACATTCTTGTCTTAATTTAAATATCACATAATAGTGGTATTATATCAGGTTCTGGATCATGACCTTCCTAAACAAGATCCATTTTCTCTCTATATCTTGCACAAATTATGACTACAGTGCCCTCAAAACAAAGCAGTAAATTGTTGCTCACTGAATTTACTATACAGAACAATTACATGGAGGCACCGTTATGAATATAATCAATATGGGTTTATATTGCTGTCTCAACAGTAAGTCAGAATCTAGTGTGCTAAGGGTTTGCTGAGCACTGAGTTCTTGCTTTAGTTATGTCTCAATAAAACTTGCTTAGTTTTTGTTATGGTCAGAAACGCCCTTAGATAATCTGAGATCTTGCCTGTTTTTTATATTAGCTTACATTGCTAGTGCTCTCATCTTAATGAATTGCTGAAAATGAAGTAGAGGTTTTACTCACTGAAATTAATTAATAAATAAGAATCAGATTGGTTTTGAGTATACTTTGACCTCCCGTCACCCCAGTCCTTGAGATTTTTATTTTTTAAAAAATTTATAGTGTTGTAAAAACACAGCTTGTCTCTAGATCATGAGTGAAGTATGGTACTGTTTATCAGCTGAGTCCTGCTGCCCTTCATCTGTGAGTAGAGATCAGTGCTTTTATTTTATGTCTTAATCATTCCTAAAAGCTGAGTCTTGGGAAATGCCTGGAGCAACTGTGTCTTAATCATTCTATTAGCTAGTAAATACCTATCTTAAAACTATACCTTAAGGTGTAAAATCACTTCTATGTACACAGTTTATCATGCCATAAAAATTGACTATTCTTTGTCTTGCTTAGTTAGAAAGCAGCATGTCTCATACAACACTTCTTTCCTGCTCAATGTCTTAGCAGAACTTCATCTTGATTGTATGGTAAGCTATGCGCACAGTAAAATTAATGTTTCCAACTATTTTGGATTTAAGATAAGTTCTTTAAAGAGGTTTATAATGTGGCCAGAAAAATAAATGCTTTCTCCTATTTTTTCAAAATAACATTTTTCTTTCAGTATATAAATAAAGCTCACTGTTATATATATATATATATATA
>NW_010335231.1:0-849 GCF_000700745.2 Antrostomus carolinensis
CCCATGGGGGTCTCACCAGCATCAGGGGAGTCCCACCAGCCCCACGGGGGTCTCACCCACCCCATGGGAGTCCCATCTGCCCCACGGGGGTCCCACCAGCCCCAGGGGGGTCTCATCTGCCCCAAGGGGGTCCCACCAGCCCCAGGGGGGTCTCACAACCATCCCATGGGGGTCTCATCTGCCCCATGAGGGTTCCATCTGCCCCATGGGGGTCTCACCCACTCCATGGGGGTCCCATCTGCCCCACAGGGGTCCCATCTACCCCAGGGGGGTCTCACACCCATCCCATGGGGGTCTCACCAGCCCCAGGGGCATCCCACTTGCCCCAGGAGGCTCCCATCTGCCCCATGGGGGTCCCACCTGCCCCATGGGGGGTCTCATCCACCCCATGGGGGTCCCACCAGCCCCAAGCAGGTCTCACTCACTCTGTAGGGGTCCTGTCTGCCCCACAGGGGTCCCATCTCACCGATGGGGTTCCCATCTTCCCCAAGCAGGTCTCACCCACTCCATGGGGGTCCCACCAGGCCCATGGGGGTCCCATCTGCCCCAGGGGGGTCTCACCAGCCCTCAGAAGGTCCCACTTGCTCCAGGGGGTCTCACCCACCCCATAGAAGTCCCACCAGCCCCAAGCAGGTCTCACTCACACTATGGGGGTCGCACCAGACCTACAGGGATCCCACCAGCCCCGCGAGGGTCCCATCTGCCCCATGGAGGTTTCACCCACCCCATGGGGGTCCCACCAGCCCCATGGGGGTCCCACCAGCCCCAAGCAGGTCTCACTCACTCTATGGGGGTCCCACCAGCCCCACGGGTATCCCATCTGCCCCAGGGGGGTCCCACCAACCCCAC
>NW_010335231.1:1004-1205 GCF_000700745.2 Antrostomus carolinensis
CAAGCAGGTCTCACTCACCCCATGGGGGTCCCACCAGCCCCACAGGGGTCCCACCAGCCCCACGGGGGTCTCACCTACCCCAGGGGGGTCCCATCAGCCCCAAGCAGGTCTTATCTGCCCCATGGAGGTTTCACTCATGCCGTGGGGGTCCCACCAACCCCATGAGGGTCCCATCTGCCCCCATGGGTGTCTGACCCACCC
>NW_010335232.1:0-589 GCF_000700745.2 Antrostomus carolinensis
CACTGGCTTTGGTGTCTGCAGAGTTGTTTCTGCAAAAAAGTGTGCAGTTTTTTTTCTCCCCCTCTTTTTCTTAATTACATTATCGCAGAGGTGTTACTGATTGGCTTGGCCTTGGCCAGCAGCAGGTCTGTCTTGGAGCCAGCTGACATTGGTGCTGTTGGATATGATGGAAGCTCCTGGCAGCTTCTCACAGAGGCCACCCCTATTCACCCCCACCCCTGGCTACCAAAACCTTGCCATGCGAACACAATACATCCCCTTTTTTCAGCCCAACAGCTCATCTACCTAGAGAGAGGAAGAGAGCAACGCACATGAGTTGTGTCCCTGAAACTATCTTGCTTCCCCTCAGGACAAGTGTAATTTGCACAGCACTCTGTTGAGATGCTAACAGTTGTTTTGGGTTTTGTTGTCAGTTTTGTGAACCAAAGACAGCTGCTGTGGGAAAGGTGGAAAGAATCTAAAGCCAGATTAGACTAACAGCTCCATAATGCCCAGCATGAGCCAAACTGCTCCCATTACCCATGTAGATCTAGCATAGATTTTGATGAAATTGGAGAACAAGGAATCATAGAATGGTTTGGGTTGGAAG
>NW_010335233.1:0-1203 GCF_000700745.2 Antrostomus carolinensis
AAACCACCCTTCAAGCACTCTCAGGCTACTCATGTTCTGTCCTCGGTCTCCACCCCACTAAGCCAACTGCCCTCAGCCTCTATGTGCTTGAGGCCATGTGCCTGAGGCTTCCAATCCCCATCTTGGCAGATATCTGGACACTCTCCAAGGCGTTTGCAGGTGAAAAAGTCATGGTCTTAGGCAAATAAATGATGGAATGAGACTTTACCAAGGGCTGTATTGGCAAGAGAAGGGACAATGGCCTTAAATGGCAAGAGGCTAGGTTTAGACTGGATATAAGGAGGAAATTCTTTATGAGGAGAATGGAAAGCCAATGGAACAGGCTTCCCAGAGAAGTTGTGGATGTCCCATCCATCAATAAAAAACACTGTTAAACAGCAGATTTGCAGTGGTGGCCACCCTGTTGGTTTTGCAAGGGATGGCTTCTGTCCATTTACTAAAGCATCTACTATTAAGAAGCGGCATTTTTTGTTTCAGTCTCTCATGGGCAGAGGTCCCAGAAAGTCAACCTGCAGCTGTGCCTGTAGGCCTTCAGTATGTTTGTGCTGAACTGGGGCTTTCACTCCAGTGTCATCTGCACTGGTCATGGTGCAAGAAAGACAGTTCCTACACCACCCATCTGCATCCTTCTTCATGTTAGCCCACCACTCACTGTCCTTCTCTCTGTTCAGAGTGTCTGCCTGTCACGGGGAGAGAAGGTCAGAGTGAGTTATACGCTTCACTCCTAAGAGAGATGGAATAATATATGAATTCCTATAAAATAGTGAATTAACAAAGTTCAAAGGTTGATGCAACATTCATTTAACAGGATACGATGATGAGGTTCACTTGGTTATTTACTGTTATCATCTGTTCTCGTTTCACTGCAAGCACAAAGGATAACAAACACTTTTCAAGGTCTGAGGATCTGCTTTCGGAATCCTTGAAAGTGAGAGCTAAATCCCAGTGGTCTTTCTGGTCCCTCTGGCCCCCTTTGACATAAATTACAGTGAGAACCATGCTCAGTAAACCCCCATTCTACATGGATGGGGTCAGTGGGGTGTATAGGACTGTGTTGTTGAAAGAGTCTCAGTTCTTTTATCAACAATTCTAATGCATTAGTACTTTGTTCAGTCCATTCCCAGGATTTTCCCTTTTTAACAGGGTCGAGCAATGATGGAGATGGAAAAACAAGGAATATGTTTACACCAATAACCTAAAATT
>NW_010335234.1:0-4769 GCF_000700745.2 Antrostomus carolinensis
GCGACTCCACCACCTCGCCTTGCTGGCCTGTTCCACTGCTGGTTCCTTGTACCTACTCATAGTTGAACCCCTACAGCAGGAGCCCCTTGCAATGTGTTTTGTAAGACTCGAGCATTTGGGAGCACTGATGGACAAAATGCAGCTGTAGATTACCACTGGGGGACTGAGAAGACAGACCATGCTTACTCCAACATAATATGATGTGATTACAGCCATGGGTCTGCACTGACCTCCTCTATGAACCCAGGTGAAAATCCCCAGCTTTGGCCGGGGAAAATTATTCTTTAGGTGGTAAGTGACAAGTTAGTTCTTTAGCAGTAAGGCTTTCCCAAAAATGGAAAGAGAGGTTTATTTTATTGAACTTTTCGGATACAATCCAAAAAATTTGAAAAGTTCTTGCTTTTTGAGTGACAATTATCTTTCTGGAAAGGATGTTGTAAATATAATTCAGTCTTGTTCTTTCTTGGCATCATAGGAAAATGGTTTGGTTTTCCTCCTAATAGTCAAGCATAATGCTTAAAAAAAAAACCAACAAAGTGCCAATGAATTATTACTGCAATTTCAATAGCTGTAATAGATGCATTGCAGCCAAAAATCTGCTTGAACTGTTTTTGCTGTTTCTATAGAGAAGTGTGTGATGCTGAGTTATACTGTATGGTATTAACAAATTTTAGAAAGTATGGAAAGATGAACATTGTCAGGAAAAGTTAATGAGAGAAATCCAACAAGGCAGCAAATGAGAGTTTGCAATGAGGATGTTGGCTAGGTATGAGAAAAAGCTTTTTTAACAGTGGAAACTTTGGTTTCAGTGAGATCTTAGCTCTCTCTCTTAAGTCTCTCAAAAATAATAACTGAAATCCTAGAATTTGACTGATTCAAGAACTAGAATGGTAATTGCAGGTGCATTCTACAGTGCCAAAAAGAATGATCTTGAATAGCAGACTTATGGCAGTAGATGATACTTACTTTTATTTTCTTCTTATAGGATGTATGCTGAACTTTGTCTCAGATACGTTCACTTTACTGCAGGGAAGGTGATGTTACCTGTCTGATGAGTTCTTTGGAAGCTGTTGTAGAAATATGTGGAGCTGTGTTTAATTTGTGTCTTTCTTTAATAGTGAATTTCAATGAGAGCAAGTGGAGGTAAATATAGAAAGACTGAGGTTCAGTGGCACTCTTTGCAATATGTCTGCACACATTTATTATTACTATTGTTATATCTTTTTCAAAGGCAATTTATATATGGCATTATTTGTTCCCTGCTAGCACTTTATAGAAGATAGCCAAGAGTCTAAAGTGGTCTTGTTAAGCTATGTAAAAGCAAAATAACTGTGACAGTGATATCCTGGCAACGTAGTTGATTCATGGGATATAGATATATGAAAGTTAAGGATCTTGAGCTAATATAACAGTATGTGACAGCCAAAAGGGAGGATTTGCACTGTCTTCTCCAAACTCTGTTCTGCCACTTGTATATCTCTCCACAAGCCAGTTCACCTCGGTGATGTGTCAGAAATCTGAACCAAAAGGACCAGTGGGTAGTTTTCAGCTGGTTTACTGAGTTAGATCTGAAGGAAGAATCTAGACAGCAAAAAGAAAGTCAGGCACTTCTTTGAAAATGTCTACAAATGGCTTTGCTTTAGAAACAGAGATTATTTGCCCCATTTTCCTCCATCTAATCTTCCAGAGTATTAGAACCAGATTTGGATTGGAAAGATGAACAAGAACATCCCTCTAGGTCTTGTTCTCAACAGTTCATTCAATAAGTGTAGGAACAACTAGTCCTCGGATGGATAACTGTCCCTGTAGTTCATAGTTTATTTTGATTTGATTTTGTCAGCTGTGCTGGATTTAAAGCTGCATATTTATTTCTTTAAAGAGCATTGCATTTTGAATGTTATAAAGTTAGTTCTTGAGTCAATGTAAGATAACAGTATTAATGGTATATGCTGCTTTATAAATCAGAGATCTTGGGTATGCTACTTTGATGGAAAATCTAGCTTTTCAATGAGGGCAGTTTCACTGCAGTGTCAGGGAACACTGGCTGCAAATGCTTGAGCTGAAAGTGGATTTTAAGTGAAAGATGTTTGTAGAGTATTTGAAAAAGAAACGAGGAAGACAAAGATATTTGTCTTTTTTTTTTTTGTAAGAGTCTCAAGAAAGCGACGGAAAAAAAACAACAGCAGGGAATTCGGTGTTTACATTCTTCTGTGTAGGAAGCAGAGGGAAATCTTAGAAACAATAATGTATAACAGTAGAAAGTTTGGATACTGGAAAATACCTAATTTTTTCTGTGTGTCTTGCCATCTACCCTTGTCCTGGAGCAGGAAATGGTTTGATGTCTTACTTCTCCTTTACTCATCAGGACGCAGTAAGAAATACCTGTGTCCACCTCTTACAGTCTTGCTTTTATAATGTGTTTTGTCAATAGGACAGGATTTTGTTTCCCACACATGTAAAGGGTGAATACTTCATTCAAGGCAGGCTTAGAAGCCTAGGCTTTCCTTCTGTTTTTGCCTAGGCAGTGAAAGGAAAATGTATGGCGTGGCTCCAATTGTGCTAGCTTAATTTGAAGGACCATCTTGTATCACCATGCTCTGAAAATTGCTTTCCATAAGTGATTTATCCATTTCTGGCATGGGTAGGTGGATGGTTACAGTACAGAGGCAATTAAGCATGCTGAATGAAATCCCAACTTAATTGCATACAGTGGTAAAACATCCTTTTATGTCAATAGGGCCAAGGTTTCTTATCGTCATCCTCAAAGGTCCCATGTCATAGAAAACAAGGAGAGCTAATCAAAAGTTGCATCAAAGTCTATTTTTTAAGTTTCTCTAAAATGGAAGACTTTTACTTCATTTGGTAATCACGAAGGAATGTGATTTATGAAATTATAAATTCAAGATTGTAATTTTGTAACCTATTCAACACATTAGCTTTAATAATTGTATTATTGTTTTATTTATTAGCTTATATGTTTAAAGATATTGCAAAATAGTACACAGGTAAAGACTGTGATTACAATTTACATAAATGATTGGTTTTGCAATAAATGTTTTTGGATAAGTGGAGAGAAGCAAAGTTACTGAAACAATGGAAAATCTCTTGTGAAACATCTTCTGATTTGATTCCATCTATATTTAGGAAGCACAATGCTAATGATTCTCCTTTTGTTCTTCTTGCAGCTAATTCCAGCCTTCTTGGAGGTGGAGGAGGTGAGTCTTTGCTTAATGCTGTATTTATTCTTGAATGAATGTGAAATATATGCTGAACGAATGGTAGTGTTTAAGTTGGTTATAAAACAATAATAAAGATGGAAGTGTAACATTATCACATGGGAAAACTCACCAAAGTCGATAACATTTCATATCATCAAGAACCCAGGTTTGTGATTGCTGCTGAATCCAGTTTCCCCTTTGGGTTAGACTAGGGCTGACTGAAACATAAAGGAACTGAACTGCCTTATGTTATGTTGTGTTTAAGTATTTAGGATTTTTAATTTACTTTAAGGGAGCCTTGAATGCATGTTAAATAAACAGTTTGAAAATGAATGTTCAATAATTAAAACACAGTAAAAAGTCATTTTAGTAAATTAATGAGGCTTTATCTTTGAACTTTTTTTTTTTTTTTAATCTCAGTTGCTTACCCCACTGTGTTTGCCAGAATATTCAAGTAGATTTCGATACAAATCTTCGGTGCACATAAGAGGTGCATGTCTGCTAGTAAGAAAGAGATGCTCAAGTGCATATAGTGTGAATTGTTTCCAAATATATGGATGCTGTTTTATGTTAGTAGATCGATGCTATTTTGCTTTTTGTAATACTCTAGTAAAAGCGTACACGAGTGTTAACAATTGAGGAAAAAAACCCCCATGAAGAGCTTGATCTCAGTTTTCTGTGACTTCCCCTGCCTCCCAGAGGGAAGTAAAAGAGCTCAGTTCTGGAAATTTCACAGTGCAGGAGTCATACAGACAGCGACTAATCTTCCTTCCTGGCTGGAGTTAAAAGGACTTGATGATCACAGCTTACATATGCAAGGGGAAAGGAAAGGGCTGTGTAAAAAGACAGAAGATTGCTGTTGCTTTTGAGGCTTGAGGATAAGTCGTCAAAGCTTTTGTTTTAACAGCCTTAACTGAACAGGCAGCTCTTGTTTGTGGACCATGAAAAGGTGCTTGACAACTGCAATGGGGTGTCTAAATAAAACGGTTCATGTTTCTCAGCTGTGTGTCTGGACGTTAAAGTACAGGGAAGCCTTACCTGGTAATCCTGTTGGATTAATGTGTTTCTTTCGATTCGAGTTAGTTGTTTGCAGTATACCAAATTTTTCTTTGTTTAAAAGATAATCCTTGAAAAGGTAATCCTTTGCTAGCCGTTCATGTTCCTGCGGAGCTGTTCTCATACCTTCTCTCCAGCGCTTGCTCCCAGCTGGTAACGTAAAAAAAAAAAATATAAATCAATGCAAATATTCAAATTCCAATCAAGTTCCCAGAGCACTGCTGCTACTGAAAGGATTTGGCTATTGACTTTCCATGGTATTTATTCAGCTGAACTGTACTTCAGAAGTTGATGTCCATTCAGCATGGCACTAGATAACGTGGCTCTCCTGGCTCTCCCTCCACAGCAGAAGGGATGAGCCTGTGCTGTGGGTCAAGCTGACATTTTCCCTGTGTTTTATGTGTTAAAGTGGGGAAGTTTCAATCAAGTTAATTTATTGGCAATTATAAACATCTCACACACACACACCCCCCCATTCCCCCCCACCCCCTTCCT
>NW_010335234.1:4809-15038 GCF_000700745.2 Antrostomus carolinensis
GTGAGGCTGGGTCAGCGTGCACTGTGCTGCTGTGCCCTCTCCTCAGCATGTCCCTTCTCTCCTCCTGCCCTGGCATAATTTTGGACTTTACCACCATTTCTTAAATAAGTGTCCTCGGCAGTCTGGAGAAGCTCTTGTGGCAGGCTGAGTTTTGACACACGGTGTGTCCCTCAGGGAAGTGGCTGCAGGAGGCACAAGGCAGCCCCAATGCCTTCCCATAGAGGACGTCTCCCTGCAGCCCCCTGTGGCCAAAACCCCACGAAATACAATCCCCGATTGTTTAATCTGTGGGGGAAGGATAACAACATACCCCCTTGCTTTCAATGCAAATTTAACTACTTTATGGCTTAAGAGTTTGACTGCTGACTGTTGAGGGGCTGTGATTGTGCTCGGGAGATGCCATGAGCCGCCCTCAGGTAGGGTGGCGGCCATATTCTCAGAGCGCACTCACTGAGGTTTTTTAAGTCTTTTGAGGAAAAATCCTGAGAATTTTGCTGCCAAAGTACATCCAAGTTTGGGCAACCACCATGGGGAGCCTGTAGCTCTCTCCTTGGGTCCCTGTGTTGGCCGTGCCCTTTCGAAGAAGGGAAGGATGCATGGGGTCTGCAGGCTGGAGCACAAGATGGAGGCACCTTGGGCTGCCCCACCTGCCCGCCACAGGCAGATGAAGCCCGGAGCCCCTGCCTCTTCAAAAAATGACTTGTTACTGGCAACGTGCATTTCTCTGTAGAAAGGATCATTTTGTTTCCAGTTGAATGGGTTTGGATTTTAAATTCTGGATATATTTTTTCCTTTTTCAACAAAGAAGTGGCGGCAGCACTCTGTGTGAAATATTGCTAGTGAATTATTAAAACTTTATTATATACATAAACACCAAAGCCGCCTTTTGATTGCAGATGCTGAATATTTATGATAATGCATAATAGCAATGTAGTTTCTCCAATAATGGGATTCAGATCTCTTCAGTAACGCTCATTAATTTAATCTCTCTGTCACTGCTGGGGGTATGGGTATGTATCTTAGTTTTACAGAAAATGAAAACCAGAAATTTTCACTTGTCCAGGCTCGTGCAACAGGTTTTGTCTTTTTGAGCTGCTTTTGAGCTGTTCTGTGTTTGAAATCTTTCCAGGATGGAACACAAATTAGTTGGAAATAGTTATTTGAATACTCTGATCTAACGTTTGCTTATTACTCAATCTGTATGTTAAATCTATCTTCTGGAGAAGAACTGTTGAGGAAGCCGGTGGGTGACATTGTCAGTAAACATAGCACACTCGGTTGTAAGCTCAGGTGCTGGTGGTTTTGGGTGGCTACTTATCATCCCAGCATCACCACGGAGCCACATCAGGGCATCCATGTACTTTGATTTCCCAGAGCCAGAGTAATGATTTGTTCTTGCATTTCCCATTTAAATGCTGTCTATTCATTTTCATGACCATTTGGAATGAAGAGATAAAAGCACAAAAGATACCAGAAACAATTTTTCACAGAACTGTTTAATCATAAAATCGAGAAACCCACAATAGAGTCTTAGAAGAATCTTTAGTTAAATATAGATGTCGAAGGTTTCTTTCTGCTTTTCAAATAACTCTGAAGTTTCCAGGATTTCATTATGAATTTGGTGAGTGAGCCTTTTTTCTTTTCCATTCTTTACTATTTTTAATAATTGATTTTTAATTAGGAGGCATATTTCGCTTTCAGGTCTAGGATTTATCACACATTCAGCATCTCACTGCTCCTATTAACTTGCACAGAGCATTATGACTTATTTGTGCATCATGTATTATTTGTCCCATTATGTTCAAGAGTGCAAAAGGTGAAAATTATTAAGAAAATTACTTGCATCTGGAGTGAGTAAGGAAAAAAAAAATTATATTTTGAGAAAAAGTGACCCCTTTTAAAAATGTATCATGAAGTTTTGGCTGTTGAGAAATCGAAATGCTCTATTTGGCATGGCAATTTTTTTCTTTACATTCTTTTACAGCTGTGTCAACGAATGGAAGTGTATGATTTCATGTACCTTGTTAAAGGAAAGTGAGCAAGAGCTGGGATTTCTTCCCCCCTCTTACAGTTTTGGGTAGTCTGTGGGTTTTGGGGGGTTTTGTGTTCCACTATCCCCACCTCATTTTCAGTTATTTTCCTTGAGATTTATTTTTCCTTTACTTCATTTGCTGACTGTAATCAAGTTCTTGTTGCATGCTGATTTCTGAATTGGCTTGCTTTCTTTGACCTTAAAATGAGAGTATATTTAAAATAGCAAGCTAGGGGTTTTTTTGGTTTTTGGTTTTTTTTTTCCCCTTCATAAGATCTTATTGCCTGTGCTAGAGTTGGGGAAGGAGACATCATCGTTTAGTGTTTCCTGTTAGGAACATAGTTTTTGTCAGCTCTGTACTTGAAAATGGTAATTTTGTCTTTAAAAACTCGGAGAGGAGATGCGTTATATTCGCAGTTTTTTTGAAGCATTGTTTGGACCCAGTTTAAGTTGTTTGCCCCAAAAGATCTGTCTGCTTTTTTGTTTCTTTCTGTTTCTCTCTCTTTCTTTTTTGGCCAGTGTAACTATGTCTTTTCTAAGGCTTTGCTGGCATGGAAAAAATTAATTCCTGTATAGCCGTAAGTATGTTAGCATATCTTAAATGTAGACCAGACCTAGCTCTCCAGTCTTCCAAGATACGGTTTGTAGGCATATCATTTTAAGCAACTGTTACAGCATGGGGAACTTGTATTGTGTTCATGATCACAGTAGGGAACTGGGTTTCTCTGTACGTTCTCGGGTAGACTCCATTTTGAAGTGGGATTTGCTTGCCTTCTTTGTTCGCCTTTACCTTTGTGTTAGATTGTAATAGTGGCAAAAAAAGCGTTTTCTCCTGCTGGAAAGAAATTACCACAGACTGACTTTTATCCTGGAAAATGGGTTTATCAGGATGGAAATGAGCTATTCAATGGCTGGAGTCGTCTGCTGAGCCTGAGCGCAAAATCACATGATGGAGGAGACGGACTTTGTGCGAGGGTCAGTATGTCACTTCAAAATGCGAGCGGCTGCCATCGCCTACGTGCAGGCAACTAGTGCCACGTCAGCCCAATGGGCTCTCCGAGATACAGGCATGGATCTGGCAGATAGAACACAGGGCTGGGTAGGCGTCTGCACCTTTCCAGGTGACAGCTGTGGGTCGGATTTGTCACTTTGTTTGGAGCAGCTGAAATACCACTAGGTACCAGTGTTTGAGCATCTGGCTTTTACCACTTAGGTCCAAATTGATGGTGGAATTGTTTGTCTTCAAACATGGGTATAGCAGGTATGTAGCAAAACTGTCGTGGCTGCTGCTAATGCTCTGGGAATGGAGGATAACTGCTGGTAGGGGGCTGCTACAAAGTCACTGGTGTTTGCCAGCCACCCTGTCTATTTGTCAATTAATTGCAGACTAATGGGTTCAAAAAGCCAGTGATTATCCAGTCAGTAGTGGCAGGAAGGAAGAGCTGACAGAAATATCTTTTCTTAACATCCCTCCCCTCGTCCAGGCATAAAGGTTTTATTCTCATGACTGTGACTTAGATACACTACTAACCATTTCCAGCCTCCTGGTAGTTAAATCTCTACCAAAAAGAGGAGGTTTTTCACTGTCTGAATAGTTACTGTACATCAATTTACATAGCAAATGAATATTCACAATCTTGAGAAGTGAAAGTTATACAAGAGAAAACTGGAGGCAGGAATGAGACAACTTGCAAAGCACCCCATAACAATGTACAAGGAAAATGCTTTAAATATTAGACTGGCCCTATGCTAGCCCATTCAAAATGTGGAACAGGAAGAAGACAAGCCTGTTTTATCCTGAAGCAGGATGAGATGTTTTGGATTTCACAGGGCTTGGACTTGATATTTACATAATTTAAATGCAAGTGAAGCAAGGGTTTAAATCCAAAGTTCAAATTTGTGCATGACGTGCACATAACTTGAATGCATCCCTTGAGAGGAGAAGAAAGAGTTTGGGAAAGGAACACTGACAGGATTCTTTCATCAAGAAAATAAGCATTATTATTTTGTATTTTTTTTATGTCAGTCTGTTGGCATTTTCTTGTATCATGTCAAATACATTTGTCAGATTGGGGTGTGCTTGTAACAAATGGCTTCATGGAACAAATGTGCTTCATCTGGGATTTCAACTAGCTTCAAAAGCTTTCTGTTGCTTTGTACATTGCATCATCATATCTTAGGTATTTAGATAATAGCTATGAAGGTACAAAGATTTTCCTAGTGAATAATGATCATGTAGAAGAACTGATAATTTAAGGCAAATGGCCGTTTGCCTTTGTTGCTAATTAATCCCTTTCTGCTAGAAGATTGCTGCTCCAATTCTGTAGGGTTGTTAAAGTGTTTTATCTCTTTTTACTATTTGCATGCTGTTCTTTTTCATCTCTGTAAATAGAGTGGGTTTGAGAGGGCTGTATCCACCACTTCCCCCATGGTGACAGTACGTCAGGCAATTAAAATTGTAATATTTATGCATTTATGTATTTCTGTACAGCTGTAATACTAGTTCCATTGCTAGCCCAGTAGCTCAGGGTAGACTGTAACCCTTACAAGGTGTTTGCTGCAGCCCAAAATCTTGTTATTATTTATATGAGTTTTTTGTTGGATTAGATCAAAGCAAATAGATTTCTCTGTAATTTAACTGCTTTTATAGAATTTATTCAAACTTCCTACCTAAGCAAAGTCTTTCTTTACAGGTCAGTTATTCTTGAAATGGTTTTTATTTCTTTCTTCAATCTGTGTACGTGTTTGCTTTTTGCCTTCTGTTGTTGCAATGGAGATTTCCATGTGAGTTTCACTTCAGCTTTAATTAAAATTAGTGGATTTTCTCACGTTGTAGTGCATATAGAGATATAATGATGATAGCTCTATAAATAAATAAGCATAGTTTATTTCAAAAGACTCTTAACCCAAACTGCCATGACTGTATTTAAATGTGTGCTCTACTTTATAGAGGGTTTTTTTTGGTGTTGTTTAAATGTGATGTATTTTGCTCTTTGGCTAGATAGGGTGCTAACTTCCTTTCTTCAGTAATTTTATACATTTTTATAGTTATGGGTAATAATAATGAACAGGAAGTATCTGGATTGATTTTAAGTATTTCTTAGTTGTTGCCTAATTGTATCCTGTTAATTACAATTTCCCTGCAATTACTTAAAAAAAAAAAAAGAATAATTTTGCTATTTACAGGAACTGATACAGGTATGTGGTCAGGTGTTAAGTTTCAAATGTGTATGTGTACTTGTTGATGCACATAACTGACTTTCAGTAATGATAACTTTTTAAAAATATATGTTCAGCCTGTGATCCTTTAAAGTGGTGCTCCTCTTCCAGCCAGTGGTATAGGAACATGACTGTATGTTTCTATCATGGAAATAATCTACATTTTAGTGTGTCCAGGCATACTTACTCAGTGCAGTCCTCAGCCTTTTAATATTGCTGCTATGTTGACGTAATTAGGCATTAGAAGGTGATGTTTTACTTTTTGTTAATCAGCTACTGAACGCTGAGTCCACAGTGCTCTGAGCTCCCACGTAATTGTGAAGCCTTTTTCTTACTCAGATTCCCTGTCACACTGACTCTCCTCATTTTGTTTAATTTTGTTATGAGGTAGTTAGTATTATGTACCCACAACTAAAAAATGAGCATACACAGTTTCTGCCATATATATATGGCTTCCATATAGACATACTTATATATACACATGTATATTTGTATATAATTGTATATACAACATATATGTACATAATAGACTATGTATATTTGTGACTGAATCTCGCAGTCTTTTGAGAAGGTCAGACTTGGTGCACACACACACACACACATGTGGATAAATAAAAATACGGTATTAATTTTCTTAGACTGGCAAAGACCTTTATTTCATGGTCATTGAAAATTTAAGGTGCTGTTGATAAGAATCCAAACCGAAAAGGCAGGCAGTTATGTAAGGAATGTATTTCTTTCTTTTTTTCTTTTTGTTTCATGTTGTAGGACAGAGCTGCAAATCAGGATGAGAGATCACAAACGTTCCCTAATCCACAGATATCACATGGTGTATAAGGCATTTCATGTGATGTTTGTTACATGAATTGGACATATGCTCTAAAAATGTTCAACGCTTTTTCCACATGCAGACAAATATGTATATATGTGTGTTTTGTATGCAGAAAATACAATGATTTTTCATTTACCAAGGTGCTGCTCAGGCATTTTAGGATACATCTGTTGAGACTGTCCCGCTGTAGTTGAAGGTGAAGGGCACAGCTCCCAGGGTGAAAATGGAGTCTGGGAGTGCAGGAAGCGACACATGTGCCTGTGTGCTACAGTGAGAATATAGTAAGTCAGGCATTTGAGCATATATAGGCGCCAGTCTACAAAAGGCAGTTTTTAAAATTAAGCATTTGCTTGGTTTCCTTAAAGAAATATCTGTAAATTGGGACACCTGTCAAAGTTGTTCAGTTTCACGCCTAACAATCCCGACAGTGTCCCTTTTGCTGAGGTAAGAATGAAGTGAGCGCTGCAGTGAAGACATGTTTTGTTAGGCTCAAACAGGGGTGGTGGTGTTTTTAAATCTGTTTTTCAGATTTAAGGTCTGCAGCTATTTTCCTGGTCCTGCAACAGAAGTACTGACTATTCAGTAGGAGGAAAACGTGAAATGCAATTTAAAACATTTTAAAACCACATTTATTTATTTTTACAGCTGATATTAAAAAAAATAAGAACAAATTAAATAAAGGAGTGATGGAGGTACTTGACTTGTAGACACAGAGGCACTTTTGAGTATCAAACCATTTACTGGAGCTGTCACACTGGTACGCCTAAACACAAAACAAAGACCCTAACCAGTAGAGAGTTCCTTGAAAGTATCTCTAAGCCCCAAGCTCATTATTTTCTACGTCAAATGCGTATAAATGATACAAGCGTGAGCAGCAGGCATGGAAAAATGGCAACAACTATTTGCCAATCCTTGTTGGTTATTCTTTTTAAAATGTCTGCGTGTCCAAGAAAATGAAGATATGGGCATTGCATGCTACCAGCACCTCCCCAGAAGGAGGGAGAAGATGACCCTAACTATGTCTGCTGGTGTACTCAGGCATGAAAACTCACATCCTCCAAAGGTCAGAGATTGGAGATTGCCATCGTCCTTAACGCCTCACCTCCTGTGATGGAAAGAATTTACAGTAGTTTCTTCTTTTTGTTTCTAATGAAAGCAATTCCTACTTAGTCACTGTATTTTCAAAGAAAATCTTGACTAAAACCCAGGATTAAATTCTAGAGGCACGCAAAAAACAAGTATCAAAATTACTGATATTATAGAAAGAGTTTACAACTCTTTTCTTGCTGCATAGAATGAAGGATTATGAAATCAGGTCTGCATTCACCTCTCACCTTCTATTTCAAATTTTCTGCTCTTTCCACAGAGCTTCACTACTCATTTATGAGTTGCTCCTTGCTGATCACATTTTTCCAAAATTCCTTTGTTCTGTGCAAAATGCTTACAGATTATAACACACAGCTTTTCATAAGCAAAGAAAATCTCCAGCAAAGCAACTGGAAAGATGGTTTTCTCTTGGAAAGATCTGTCCTTCTTTGTCTTCTGTGTGCCTGTCCTTGCAGTTCTCTTCCTTCCAGTTTTGAGAACCCTCTATCAAACAGACAGTGTAAAGTGGAATGAACTTTTGGCATAATAATAATACTAAAGAAATGCGGTGATTGTTAATGAAGAATTAAAACTCTCATATAGGTGGAACTGATTTTTAAGAGACATCAGTGGAAAACTTAGAAGCATAAGTCTGTCTTTGCAGTTGCTCAGCTTACCTAACTCATAAAATTAGATGGTAATGCAACTTCCAGTTGCTAATTTTCATTCTCATGCCATAGAGCAAGCTACAAAGTAGACAGCTCCTATGATTTAAGAAACAAATAAAAAAAGCTCTCCCCCTCCTCACTTCCTAGGTCTTCATGTTCAGCCTGAATCATTTTGTCAATTCAATTTAGAATTTATTTTTAAACTCAGTTGTAATGGGGGAACAGTAAACTGAGGTGTGAAGTAACCAGGGTCTGGAAGTGCTGATAGCTTTGCTATGAAAGAAAACCTCATCTGTATGGGCATGATTATCACAGAATCTAAATGCTCCACAGACCTTTGGTGCATTTATCCTAATTGCTCTGTAACAGAGAAGTAATGTTTTCTCCATTTTACAGCTGGGAAAATGAGACAAAGAAACCGTATGCTTTGTAAAAGGTCCAAATAGAAAAGAGCAAAAATCAGCTCTCTGAAGGCAAAGCATAATTCACTGGGGTTTCATAATGCCTATATCAGTTTTGCAAATAGGAATTTCGATTCCTGTTTGGAAGGAAAAGGAATTTTAATCTCAGTACCAGTTTCATGGGTAGGAACAGGAGGATACTTGGAAAAAGAGAAAACAGACTCTACTGAGAGCAACTTGCTGACAATTAGACCTTAATTAGTTATATAGCAAATTCTCTAAAGGAATGGCAGAAGGACCACCAACTGGAAATAACTTACTGCTAGATAACCAGTTTTACACTAATGGAGATAAAATTTGAATATAGGAAAAACGTGACATATTTGAAGCTACCAACATTAGTAATTCTAAATAGACAGCAATTCACTGTTCTTATTTGGGTCTTTTCTGTATTAAGTTAGAGAAGGGCTATTTACTTTTATTTTGAATTTGTGTAGTATTAATAACAAAAGCATTTTTAAATCTTTTTGATGACAAAAAGAGTCTTCTGGATTAAGAAAGTATCTAATTTTATTATCTGCCAAATCTAGCCTCTTCTAACAGCAGAAGACTTTCAATTATTCTCCCATTAAAAATGCTATTGTATAGTTATGTGTAAAATAGTTGATATTTTTCTTTATAAAGTTGCCTTATTTACAGCCTTTTCCTTGTTCTTATGTAAATGCTTTGTAATGTGTAGGGTTTATCATTCAAGTTTCTTTAAAATTTAATTTATCTTTTTAAAATTCAAAGTCATATTTGTGCCATTTGGACTGACAGATCTGTAGTGTTGTAGTTTTGGCTACATATACAGTAGCAAAGAACAAAATATTTTTTGTCACACTTCTACTGTTACAGTTCAGTCTGTTCCTTTTACATTATCAGCTTGTTTCTCTGGGCTTCATAGAGGCATCTGTTTTAATTTTTATTGGGCAGGGCTGCGACTTAGCAAACTCAAGTAAGCTTCACAAATCATTCACAAATGTGGATGATTAAATCAATTATGTCTTGGCTGAGTGATCTAGGAGTGTATTATATGCACACAATGTTAAAAGAATGTTATTAAGGTGTAAAACCAAGTACTTAAAGTTAGGAAGTGCCAAAATTAAAGTTGCCCGCAGGCTTGCAGTCTCTGTGCATATATGTATTATGATATTGCCTCTAACTGTGCAATTGCTCTGTTTTTCCAGCTGGAACCTCATCTCCAGTCATCATCTTTGTTCAAAGCATAACCCATGTTTTACTTCTTGTGTACTTAAACTCTGGTCTGAAAACCAGTACTCGTCATGGTACTTCCCAATTTAGTATATGATTTCATGAGTAAATTAAAGATTTAATATGTGATATATTTGTCTTCCCCAAAACAATGGTGTTATCTTTACCAAAAGGAAAAAAAAAAAGAAAAAGCAGAGGTTAAGGTCAGAATTCGAATTCTAAGGCCCAAGCTATTCAACAGGGGATTTATTTGAAAGTCCTTAAATTTCAAAAAGTAGGTCTGGTAAATTCCAATCAATTCTACAAACTGGAACTTGTACTTCAACTCGGGATGTAATGCAGCATTATAAATCATCAGACTGAAATTCACCTTGAGATTCTCACCTTCTTCTCTACGTCTTGTTCCCAGTCCCACTACCTGCATTGTACAGTTTACTGAGCCTTTCATCACATCTAAACTCTGTTGGCCTAAATTAACATATTGAAGAAGGATTGGGTTTAGGGAGGGTTTTTACTTAGACGATTTCAGTCTGGGGTCTTGAAAAAGTTTGCTTTAAGGTGGTTAAGGAGCGGAGAGCTGATTGAGCAAGGAGTGAGGGGTGTGGAAACAAGTGGGAAGGGAAGAGATGAGGGATAACTTCCTCTGCCACTGGGCAGATTCTAATGTGAGACCCCCTTCTCAAACAATTGGGGTGCGTGGAGTGAGTGTCCCCTTTCTAACTTCTGACCTTAATATT
>NW_010335235.1:0-8448 GCF_000700745.2 Antrostomus carolinensis
GTGTCTCACCACTCTCACAGGAAAGAATTTCAACCCTCTTCCAGTTCAAATCCATTACTCCTCATCCTTTCACTACCTGTCTGCATTGGGTTTTTGTGGCCAGGTTTTGGTAGTGGGGAGCATAGGGGTGGCTTCTGTGAGAAGCTGCCAGAAACTTCCCCTGTGTCTGATAGTGCCAATGCCAGCTGGCTCCAAGACAGACCCACTGCTGGTCAAGACCAAGCCAATCAGTAACAGTAGTAATGAATTATAATATAATTAAGAAGGAGAAGAGTAAAAAAAAACTACCACATTTTGCAGCTGGATGGAGGAGAAAGAATATTGGAGAGAAACAACTCTGCAAACACCAAGGTCAGTGAAGAAGGAGGGGGAGGAGGTGATCCAGGCACCAGAGCAGAGGTTCCCCTGCAAACTGTGGTGAAGACCATGGTGAGGCAGGATGTCCCTTTGCAGCCCACGGAGGTCCATGGTGGAGCAGATATCCACCTGCAGCCCATGGAGGACTGTACACCGGAGCAGGTGGATGCCTGAAGGAGATTGTGACCCCATGGGAGACCCAGGCTGGATCAGGGTACTGGCAGGACCTGTGACCTTATGGGAGACCCATGCTGGAGCAGCCCATTCCTGAAGGACTGCACACCATAGAAAGGACCCATGCTGGAGCAGTTCTTTAAGAAGAAGCTCTCAGAAACCCAAAGGAAGAAAAGCTGCCAAGTAGAGTTTCAAATATCAAGGAGTCAAAAAAAGTGAGATGTGAAGAAAGAGAAGACAAATTAATGAAACATTTGCTTAGAGTACCTAACAATACACACTTTGCTTCCAACAACAAAAAAAAACCAACTCTTTTTCCTGTAAATACTGTCCTTTTAGAGAAAGGACCAGACAAAGTATGTTGAACATGCCAAAAGTTTTGTTTCATGGTGATATTTAAGAACTCTCAACAGACATGTAAAAGTTGTGCCCAGGAAGGTGGAGTGTTTGAAGTTAACCAGAAGCCCAGTCAGAACTGCTGAGATGGGAGGAGAGTAGTTCTGGGACTTTCTAAAAGGGCAGGGAAACAACTGAGTTATTGATGGTTCTATATTTAATACGTACTAAAAAGAAAATATTTAGTATTACCACAGTAGGCTCACTGGTATGAAGGATGAAAGAAAAATCACTGGTATTGAATAAGTAAGAAAGCGATATTAATGGTATCAACTGCTGGATTAAAACTCAATGCAAAGAAGGAGTGCTTCCTGGGTAGAGCTGTATTTTTAATTGAAACCAGTGTTTTAAACTCTAGCTTAGAGAATGTACTAATAGGCTAATGGGATTAATGCATCATGAATGATTGTTTTCTGCAAGAAAAAAAAGTGTTGTTATTACTGTTATTAACAGTAATTCTTAACTTAATCAGTCTTCAAAGGCAAGCATTTTTTAATATTTACAGAAACTCACAGAATAAATCATGAATGATTGTTTTCTGCAAGAAAAAAAAGTGTTGTCTAGATAAAAAAAAAGTATTACTGTTATTAACAGTAATTCTTAACTTAATCAGTCTTCAAAGGCAAGCATTTTTTAATATTTACAGAAACTCACAGAATTCTAGAGATGTTTTGCTGTTCAGATTTATATGGGGTAGTTTAACAGAACAAGCAGATACTGTTATCAAAATATGGTAACATGTACACATGAAAGTACCGATCATAAACACTTTCAGGGACACCACCTCACAAAATACTGCATGCTTTTAATTTGTTTTCCCTACTTCATCTGTTCTGAATGCTATATATTCACAATCTATGAAATGATCTTCTGTTTATTTCCTATATCCTTCAAAGTAGCCACTGTCTAGTCAGCTACACATTCCTGATTGAAAAATAATAATATTAATAATGTAATGGCTTGTTTCATTATAAGCCTTTAAGATAATTACTGTAGAAGTCTTGTTACTTTATTCTCAAATTCCTGACGTGTTTTGGATGGATTTGGATTTGTCATTTTCCTTCCACATTACTGTAGAGAAATAGCACACAAAGTGAGGGCAATAGTGACTAAAACAACTACATGGGAAACTAGGATAGTTCACTTCCCTGATCTGGTCTTCCCTGTAAACCAAGGCAAATATTTGAGGGCAAGAATTAGGATCATCTGCTTTAGGAGTTAAGACAGTACTTGGAAGGAATTCAGCCTTTTAAGTCCAAGGAGCCTCCTCTCACATGATTCCTGGCAAGTGAGGTTTCTGTGTTCAACCAGCACATTCATTTAAGATTGCAAAGGATGTTTGATAGGAAGCATGTGTGCTACTGTACTAGGAAGGGGGATACAGAAGTTTGAACCCTTTAATTGACAAGGAGGTTGAACGTGGATCTCCTTGCTTCTGGATGAGTAGGATGGACACCTGACTACTATAGAAAAATTTGTCAATATTTCCACTTCCTTCTCTTTCTCAGGATGCATTTTAAGTGCAGTCTTTTTTTTCAAGTCAGAAACAAAACTCACAAGAGGGTTGTTCTTTCTCATACCCTAGTTAGAAGGAAATGACCAGTGCACAGCTCTGAATCAGGTATATAAACTTCAGGCAAGCAGAGGCTGAGATGCTTTGCCTGTGCCTGTTATCATTTATTGTGTGGGTATGTATGAGTAGATTCCCCACTCAATATACTGGATCATCTTTTAGAAATAACTTACATCTAATTAGTTAGATCTGTAGTAATGCCCTTGCTTTATTCTAACCAGTAAACCACAAAAACTGCTAAACAGAATATCATTTTCTTGATGTTCCTTCTGGCCTGTTTGGCACAAGCTGAGAAATTCTGAATATGAGAAGACCAACTCTCTAGAGTGATCTTGCGACAGCTCTCAGAAGAAGTACTGAGAACGAGCCACATGATACACCAGTAATCTCCCAGTTGAAGACAAGAATAAAACAGTTACTTAAAATACTACTACTATTTCTGTATTCCAGTCTGGACTGATGAAAGAAGCTTTTCTTTTCTACTGGGACACAGTTTAAAGAATTGGGGGGTTTTTTGCTTCTTCAGCTGCCTCCCTGCTAAGATAAAATACTTGAGTGTATCCTAATTTATATGTGCAACAAATCAGGTTGTTGTTGGGACTATTGGCTGTGCCATAGGAATGTGAAGGGCTGTGGATCACCCTCCTGGGAGTAGCACATATTTGTCAGGTGTTGCAACCCATTGGTGGCAGAGCCAGCTTCAGGCTGTGGTGGCAGGGACAAGTCCCATAGCAATATCTGATTAAGCTACACACCTTCTACTCCTGTTTTGCCAGAACAGAAGGTTGTGTCATCACACAATGAACCTAACCTGGTACAACTGGAAAGAAGTAGTATTTTGTACTGATATTGATCAGTTCAATCAGTTCCTTGAATTCACAAATACTACAGCCTCAAAAACGTAATGCAAGGGAATGTGCAGTGATGATGAGACAAAGAGAGGAAGATGAAGAATGGGGGTGGAGGGGGAAGTTCACTCTGACCTAAATTGTGCTTCTGCTGAATGTGGCTGAAGTTAGTCAGCCAGTTTGTTAGAAAGATAGCTTGAGCAAATTTAAAATGTTTTTTTTCCCCTCCTCATTCTTAACTAAACTCTCTTCTCTCCTACACTGGTTATGACTTGTAGTTCCCTCCATGGGCCAGTTGAACTCATGAATGGTGGAGAAAGCTAATGCAGAGAAAAACCCAAAACCATCTAATGGCAACCAGAGGCAAAAAGACAGAAGGTGGAACCACATAAAGAGGAGGAGCTACACTCCTAGAGGAGAAGATGGAAACGGTAAGGAGTTGAACAGCTCTATGGTGAGCTGCCATGTCAGCATGGGTAACATACCTGCTCCAAGAGCTATTGTCTTGCCTGATACTGAGGCAACTATAACACCTTCTTAGTGGCATATTGTGACAATGAAAATAAAAATTTTGTCTTCCTCAAAGACCAGCATATATAGGTTACATATATACTGGAACCAAATAGGACATGACCAATAATTTGAAGGGTAACTTGATCATATCTTGACCAAATTTTTTTGAGAATGTACTTATTTTCACTGACATAAAAAACTCTCTGACCTATTATCTTCTTTCAACCAGTTGCAAGGCCACAATTCCTTGAAGTAACCATTCCCTGTGTACAAAACAAGTCATCAGGTATGTAAGCTGTGCCTACTTTCCGACTTTCTCATAGTCCTCATCCTGCCCAAGAGAAAAATATCCCTTGTATTCCTCTGTGCCTGTATAATGTCCTGGGAATCTGCATTTTATTTTATTTTTACTGAGGGAGATATTTTTCTTAGTTTGCTGAACATGCATTCTCTCTTCTTGTACTGGCATTTTGGAATGTAAATTCTAACGCAGCTTGCACAAAATTCACTACAAACAATGACAAATAAACCCAGAGACCTGACTCTAAAATAATTTTTCAATTAAATCATTTTTTTTTTATTTCTTAGTAGTACAACTGAACCTAACAAAACTAAAACAGACAATAGACATAGACATTACCATTCACAAAGCACATATATTTAACCTTCATTCCTAATAATAGCAATAATTAAGGGATGTTGTCAAGCACTCATTTGACAGCGATATTGGGGGAGGCATGTCTTTCCTGACACAGTGGGATTTAGCATTAAATTGTAACAATGCTGGCAGCCTCCCAAAGGATGGAGTCAAGGCAGGTGGTAATTCAGTTCAGCAGCAATGGAAAATAGGTGAGTGCATGTTGGCTTTAAATTACAGTGCACAGTTTGTATTAAGAATAGAGGATAATTTATGTGATATACATAGTGTAGCACTCGAAGTCTCCTCATTTGTTTTCTTCATAAAATTGTGTGCCAATTGTTTCTCTGGGATCTTTTTTTCTAGAAAGAAGGAAAGAAGGTGTACAACAAGTAACATGTTAATTAGAATAGTGAGCCACATTCACAGCACTAAATTACTAACTTTCATTTACCTGGAGTCTAAACATAGAATGCTGTAAATGGAAATTATGGTAATGGAATTAGAAAACCCCTGTTGGCAACAATAAATCATTAGCTATCTAGTCAGAACGTTTTACGCTTTCACAGAGTGTAAGTTGTGTTTGTAGTTGAAATGGAATCTCTAAACCCAGCACCCCACAGATGGAAAAACTCCAGAAATAAGTATATCTATGACAAACTCTCCACCTTCAGGGCAAACAGTGATGAAGTATTGTGCAAGCATTAATAGCCTGTGAGAGAAGAAAAAAAGGACGTTGTTGCAGGAAAAGTGGTTGAAGACATAGCAGTGAAAACTCTCAATTGCTTTATTGGTTGCTTTGTTTGGTTCACTGCGTGCTAGGTGGAATACTGTACTCATAGCTAATCTGAGCAAGAGTGGAGAAGACAAAACTAAGAGCTCTGATTCTGTTGATCATAGCTTTCCTGTAAAAGTATAGTTACTTCTAAAATGTTTCATCACCCAACTTTGAGAAAGTGCCGTGATAGTGACCAGAAAACCTTACAAATTATTTTGAAATTTTTCTTGTTGCCCCTTGTGGTCTCTACTAGAGACTCCATGTGCATGTGCACATTGAGTACATTTAGCTATGTAAGCACACTTTATTTTCCAAAGGTGCCACATTATACATGAACCTTATTAGATTTTATTCTAAAGTCAATTTAATGTATTTAGAATTACTAGTGTAATACTGTCAAAAAAGCATCTGGTCCCATAAAAAACTGCACTTTTGTCATTACAGAACTTTATGGCAAGAAAATTTTCAACTAAAATATTTGGAACAGATTTTGAAAGACAATTAATTTTAAAGGATGTGATTTTATGTATGTGGAAGAAAAACTTGGTTATACAAATATGTATCAGCTGTTTAAACTGTATTTTCATTGTGGTCTTTTCCTCATAGGCAAGTATGGCCCAGGATTTAGATAAGTCAAGTCAGTAGGGAAGAAGGTAACTTGGTATGATAAGCATTTTTTGGATCACATTTTACAGATGCTCTCAACTTGTAACCTAGTTTATCTCCACATTCTTTATCTTGTATGCTTTCTTCCAAGAAAAGCATGTTGCTGTTGCTCCAAGAGACCTGTGCTGCTCCAAAGATTTGGCTAATATGTTGCATTAAATCAAACATGCCTACAAGTTTTCCTTGAAGTGCTTCTTGGGTAGCCACACTTCCTTTTCCTGTGCGCCAGTTCAATATATAGGAGTTACTTAGGTATTCACACATCGTCAGTGCTGTTTTCAGCTCTACACTGCTTGAAACACAAAACAAAATGAAAAGTTGCATTACTTGTAGTGCATACATTCTGACTTCTGGGAATTAGTGTTCTGCCAGTAAGTGGGTACTGTCTGTCAATTTTCAATTCCCTTTATCCCCAGAGAACAATAAATCAGCCACATTAGCCACTTGAGCCATCTAACTGAACTTGCAGCTCCTATGCTAAGCTAATCTTTCAGAATCCAATTAGTCAGTAAATGTCTGCATATATTTGTGGTTTACATTTAAATGAACACAATCACCTTTGATGCATTCTGGGATTTTGTAAGTTTTTCAGTAAGGCAAAAGACATAGTGACTATATGTAATTAAATAAAAATTACTTTAATTCTTTCTCCTTTCAGTCTGCCGAAATGCAAGCTAGTGCCTTTCTTGGAGTTTCACAAAAATTATCTGTGCATGATTATTTCATTGTTATCAAATGTCATTTTCACAAAGAGTTACATAAAGAAATGTCTTCACTCACAAATACCACCTCAAGAACTCCCAGTATGGAAAAAACACTCACAGCACTCACTTTTCAGCATTGAAGATTCTACTCAGAAATAAGTCCTTATTATGTTCTAGATGAAGTCTTGCACATTGTTTAAAGGCAAACATTGATTTGCTATATACTTACACGTTGGTGGACTCAGTCACCAAGGAACTCACATATTTAAAGATCAGCTTTAGGAACTATTAAAAGAACTCATCTTTAGTACACAGACCACTAGCATGTTCAGAGAGATATTGTAGGCTCAAATCTGCCTCAGCTCACATGGATGAACGAAAGAAGCGGACACATTGAAGTTAATGAATATACCTGCACAAAAATAGTGCGGTTAAGCACTAAGAACTAGATTTCCTTTTTGTCATGTTAAAGTTTTATGTTAGGTCTGTAACTGTCGTTTTCTCTTTTTTTTTTTTTTTTATGGATCACCTTTCAGTCATTGTGGCTGGTCTTTTTTACCAGCCATACCATCTTGTAATTGCTTCTAGATACTGTATCATATTTCAAGTGACCATTTGCTGCCTATATCAATGTTACTTGTGCAGCATAATCTCTCACATGGATAGCAAAGAGAAATTTTTCTCAAAGATCACCAAATTCTAATGCCTGTAAAATCTAGATGGATCCAATAGGCATTTTGTTTGAGTAAGAATTATCCGTAAGTTATACTGATGACATGGAAAAATTCAGTGCTGAACAAAGTTTTGTGTGGTTCCAAAACTTGTTATTTATTTTACTATTTCATAATAAGAATTGTATAGTACTTTGTTGGGACTTCCATTTGCTTTTGAACAATGCATGAGGTTATGTTGTTGTAGTTACAACACTCAACAACAAGCAGTTCCTGAATAATATTTTGCCATTCAAACATCTCATACAAACTTGTTGTTACCTTTTTAACAATTTACAGTTCATTTGTGAGTAATCTGAATAGCATCCTGAATTCTGTTTTCCTCTTCTGACTCATAACATCAGTGACCTATATAAGGAGAAATTGTTTGCATAGTCCATGCTTTTTATGCTTTCCTCCTTTCTTTAGTGTTGACATGCCCAAGATCTGTTAAAAAACCAAATAACAGGAAAGAAAACTCTTCCTTTCTCTGCATAACAGCTGCAGGAGAAAACAGAAAACAAACACCTGAGATACATCTAGCTCATTTTTCAGGTGACCTCATTATGAAAAACAGGAAAGACCCAGACTTCTGTGTTTGCTTTATAAAATGTTGTTTGCCTTCACTGTCTCTGTTGGGATTTAGGGACTAACTGTATGACAGGAAGCTCAGGGAAGCAGTCTACATTCTGATGCTATTGTTTTTCTTTTGAGTTCACTAAGTTAATTTCCACTATACTGCTTTTCTACCAGCATGTTTTCTGGGTCAGTTTAACTGACTGGAACCGTGTCTTAAAATAATCTGACAGCAGATTTGGTGGTGATTTTATTCTATCTTTTCCTTTTTTTAAAAAAAATCTATAGCCAGTGATCTGAGGTAAAAATCTTTGACTGAGGAGCACATAAAAGGAATTTAAAGGTTTTAGCTCAGTTCTGCTGAATAATAGCCAGTTTTAGCAAACCGCAGAGCACAGACAGTCTCTCCAGAAGCATGATCAAAGAAGAGTGAGTGCCCCACTAACACAGAGAATTTGAACTGATCCTCTCATCTGAGCCAAAAAGAATCAATGCCAGCTTTCTATTTCTTACAGT
>NW_010335236.1:0-1996 GCF_000700745.2 Antrostomus carolinensis
TGGGAGGCAGCGGCGGCGTGAAACGGTGCTTCATCCCGGCCCTGGGGTGTTTTCCTTTTCGCTTCCAGGAGCTGCAGCACGTACAGGGGCACATGTTCTGTCCAGTGGCCACTTTCATTCAGCAGAACGTCAGCAGGTCTTGTGTCTCATTCAGCAGAATGCCAGCTGGTCCCGTGGCTCATTCAACTCCTCCAGAAATCTGTCAGGACCAGAGGTGCTCTGCCAGCCTGAGCCTGAGTTGGCTTTGTCTGAACCTGTGCTGTCTCCCTCCTGTCCTTGGGGAAAGTTCAGTCCTTGACTATAAGCACGCTGCCGCTCCACTCAGCGCTTACCACTGTATAATTTGGAAAGGTTTATTCCTTATTTATGGGCTGTGTCTTCATGGCTTTTATTTCTGTGGCTCAGGCTGCTAGGTAGAGAGTAAGTGCCTTGCTTATCTGAGCATATCAGTTATACAAATAAATGAAATACATATCTTGTGACATCTACCAATATTTATGATTGATAAAGAAGGAATTCCTGTGTTTTTTTTCTTACAGTTGTGTGTAATATCTAAAACTAGTGCATTCAAATCCATTTTTCATAATACTCTGTTTTAGTCTTTTCCCTGTGCAGTCAGGCTTGTACATGGATCCTACAGCTACAGGATTAAACAGTTGCTGCCAGCATGGAGTTCTCTTAATCCTATATACTCTGTTTGGCTCTTCAGACCCAAAGTAAGGTTGTAATAAATGTTTAGGGGCTTCCTTAATTTTTTATTTAATAATATCTGTGAGAGATGGGAGATAATACTTTTTCCACTGTAGGAAACTAATTATAGAAGAGTTGATATTTCCTATTTATTTCTAGGTATTAGAGAAGAGTTAATTTTTCTTATTGTGGAAGACTTAATATTCAGGTATGGCAGTTAGCTCTCAAATAGGTACAGATATACAGAGAAGGTAGGAAGCGTTTCGAGGTATGGCAGTTAGCTCTCAAATAGGTAGATACAGATATACAGAGAAGGTAGGAAGCGTTTCATTTTATGTCTTGAAGGATCCTTTGAAACTAGGGATGCTTCATTTTCTAATTAAGAAAATAAGTTGTGGAGTGATAAAGTGACTTGCCCATTTTTGCATGGGAAAATCTTTGAGCCAGAGGTAGAGTTACTCATTTAGCACTCTTAAACAGAAGGAATAAAAGTGGAGGACTTGCAATTTTGTTTTCTTTCTTAATTGTCCAATTTTTCTTCATCATGTGTAGACTGGGAACACGTTTTTTAATTAAAAAAAAAATTGTATTGTTTTCTGTTTCATTTCTAGGTTAAAGTGAAAATACCTTTTGGAAACAAATATCTTGATGCTACCTTTTCTGTCCCAGAGAAGAAGTCAGCATGTGGTGTGATTCTTACCCATGGAGCTGGAGGAGATATGAACTTCCCTCACCTGGTGTCTTTGGCAGCCTATCTTGCATCCCATGGAGTTCTGTGCCTGCGATTTACCTGTAAAGGCCTTAACATTGCTTACAGGGCTAAGGCCTTCAAAGCAGTTGTGGTAAGAAGGGACCAAATTCTGCCAAAGCTTAGATCCAGGGGTATTGTCTTCTGAGTTTCTTAAATTATGGCCAGAGATTAGTCAAGCAACATTGGGGAAATTAGAAATTAGTATTAGTTACATGGAGCACTGTCTGTGAACAGTAACAGCAGGAGCAGTTTTTATATGGGCAGTAGCTGAAATAGCTGCAGCAAGTGTGTGGGTCTGAGTTGAGGGAGAAAAAGAAAAGCTTGAGCAAAGGATGTGAAGAAAGCAAAGGTGCTCTGTGGGAAAACTTACAGCTTGAAAAAGTGAAAGTATTTAAGATGAAAACAAGAGGTAGGTGTTCTGAGAGGGGTTGGTTAGGGGAAGAGGATGAAGGGATACAGCTTTGTGAGCTGTTTTGAGAGGAAAGAGGCTGACCTGGGAATTGTGCTGCTGGCTGAGGGTTGGCAGCTGGGAGGGAGGAGAAGGCCTTGGGGAAA
>NW_010335236.1:2012-2434 GCF_000700745.2 Antrostomus carolinensis
AGTTGAAGCGAAAGATTGGGAGCAGCATATGGGAGCCCTAGAACCTAAATAGTCTTTGAAGTCCAAATCAGTTTAAACTGTTCTGTGCATGCGTTTATCTCTTTCTGCTGCTGCTACATTATTTAAGATCTTTTTATACCTAGATTTTGTTAAAATGAGCAACCTTTTGTTATAATAGTATCAGCTTAGAGTATCTCCCTGTTCTGGGCGAAAGATTGGGAGCAGCATATGGGAGCCCTAGAACCTAAATAGTCTTTGAAGTCCAAATCAGTTTAAACTGTTCTGTGCATGCGTTTATCTCTTTCTGCTGCTGCTACATTATTTAAGATCTTTTTATACCTAGATTTTGTTAAAATGAGCAACCTTTTGTTATAATAGTATCAGCTTAGAGTATCTCCCTGTTCTGGAGTGCGTAGGAAAGA
>NW_010335236.1:2445-3420 GCF_000700745.2 Antrostomus carolinensis
CCAGGGCATAGGAATGTAGCTTGAGTGCTTTGCATTGAGTATCAGACATTTTTGCCAATGAACTAAGTCCAGTTCTTACGGAATTCATTTGTATGATGTAATTGTGATTATATGTACGTTCTTTTGAGGTTAGACTTTGCTAGCTTTAATGGAGATCTGTTCTCCATTATTTTTTGAAGCAGCATAATGTTATTAGTGAGTTTGTATTAATATGCTGCTGTGTAAAGGTAACTTAAAGGCCTCTGTTAAGATAGCATCTGATTAGTTATCTCCTAAAAACTTAAAAATTTGTTGCCGAATTTTCTTTTCTATCAGACATAACTGATTGCATCCTGAACTTTTCCTTGGAAATACGTGACCTCAGTGAAGGGCATTTTTGCCACCTTGTTTTGCCTTTTGATGGGCTAAGAGTGTGCATGCCATCTGTTATTATAAGTTGATACACAGTTATCATTTATGTTTTGGTAACTTGATAGGGCATCTGGTATTTTAGACTGCTGAGAGCTAATGTGAAATTACTTGTGTTTATTATGTTGTTGCTGCAAAAAGTTGTGAAATCATTTGTGTGGAAAAAAAGAAGATAGCAATGTGTATGTATCCATTCTTTGTTAAACCTGCAGTGCTGAAAGCTTCCCATTTTGTGTTTAGTAGCTACGAACAAAAAAATCCCCAGCCTCCCGGCTCTCTTAGTTCTGACCTGTAATGTTTCTCTTTCTCTTATTTCTTTAGGAATACTTAAAGCTTTCTGATGATTATAAACTTTCAGGTGTCTTCCTTGCAGGTATTGTTTTAGTATTTATAATTTTCTCTCTTATACTGCTTCTGATGATACAGATCTCTCAATTTTTTTAAGTCTGTCCCACTTTGGTAAGAAGTGAATGAACAGATGTGTATGACAGGCTTCAGTTTGAGGGGGATGCTGAAAGCTTGCTGTCTGACTTGGGAGCAAGCTGAATAAATTCCCACTAGTCAGTA
>NW_010335236.1:3457-15048 GCF_000700745.2 Antrostomus carolinensis
AAAGAGTTAAATGCTCTGTAATCTTCATTAGTTGATTAACAGTCTGCTGACTGTCATGGGAACGTGGGTGCCAAGCCCGCTGACAGATCTGCAGTGGGGTGCCTGAGTGCCAGCAGCCCTGTAGCTGGTGGCTGGGCCTGAGCAGCGCCGCTTCTCAGGTGGCAAGTGGGAGCATCCAGCCTGCAGCTTTCACCACATTCTCCTGGGAGCGTTGCTCTCTAGACCTATTCACCTGCCTCATGATGCTACAGATCTCCAGTCCCCAAGGAGGAAGGAAAGAACAATAGACCATGAGAGTTCTCTGATAATCCGTGTGTGCTTTGTAACTGCAGGTCTTTGAGTATTCTGGTTACTGGTAAATGGAAAACCGTTTTGCCAAGGCAGGTTTTGGTACATAAAACCTCGTGGCAGACAGAAGATCCCTTATGTGAAAAAGGGAAGTAGGTGGGTGTGATTAGGAATAACTTGAAACAGGAAATGCTGAATGTTCTCTGATTTAAGAGAAACCAAATCTGTGCTGATGCAAGTTAATCCCGCTGGAATCAGACACTCAATTACAGAGCATTGTCAGCTCATATGCCCCTTCTTTGAGGAGATACTTGATAGCCCCGTGCTGTTACTGACTGATTTCATGCTGTAAGTTCATGTTGGGTTTTTTTTTCCTTTCCCCTTCTACTTTTACTCTTAGGCTGAAGTATGAGGTGTGCATAAACACTTGCTGGATTTGTTTTGAGAGTAAGGCACATAAAACTTTTTTTTTTAATTTGAGCAGATTAAGGTTGCCTGAAAAAAATGATATGAGATAATAGCATTGCTGTCTGGAATTTCAAGGATCCGGAGCATAGGGCCAGTCCCTCTCTTGCTCCTACCCTCAGGATGGGCTGTTGTTCTCTATTTATTGTATTTTTTTTTCCCTGCCATTTTTTAAATGGGGATATGAAAACATACTATAACCAGACAAATATTTTAGCAAAAAATGTTGAAATCAGGATTCATATTTTTCATGGAGTGGATGAATAAAAGCATCCCTAGCATCTTGTACTACTGGTATGCTGAAATGCACTCAGATGGATTGTTTTTAGGAGTTGTTTACTCGAACAGAATGTAGATGAGGTAACAACAGATACCCTTTTTTCCTTTATTTTAACATGGGAGAAAGGCCGTTCCATGGGCTCACGAGCTGCTGCCTCTGTGATACGTCATCTCAGCCAGGAGGATGATGATGACTTCATTCAAGGTCTAGTATGTTTATCTTACCCATTGCATCGACCAAAACTTCAGTCCAAGCTCCGGGATGAAGATTTATTGTTTATCAGGTGTCCAGTGCTGTTTGTCTCAGGATCAGCAGATGAGATGTGTGAAAAAGTGAGTAACCTTGTAAATCCTGCAGTGAGGGGCAGTATGGAGGAACAGGAATGAGTCTGAGTGATGTCTGTACTGGTCCACACAGCTGTGACTTTGATTAACCACCTCTCTAAATACATATCTGTCTTCTGAAGGGAGCCTTGGGTAGGGAACTTCATCGGACATAAGGAAGCCTGGGGGTGCTTTCTTTTGCTGCTTAAAACTTCTGGATCATGCTTGAACATCCATTTGAGCAAACTCATCTTTGGGCCACTGGAATACTGATACTAAAATACCAAATACCACTTAAATGTTTTCTTTTTGATGGGATAAGATTGTACAAATTAAAAGTGGCCTGTGGAAGGAGTGAGTTACCTGCTATTCTGTTTTAACCATTTCAGGTTACAAAACATAAACACTGTGCTGTGGTGCTGGTCTGCATTTGCCACATTTTCATGACACATTCTAGTAAAGCAGTTCTACCCATAAGTCAGACTTCTATGGTAGAAAGCAGTATTTTTGTAGAGATGAAGAACAAGTGTGCAGAGATGAGAATACTGTTTTTCACAGAATCAGAGAATGGTAGGGGTTGGAAGGGACCTCAGGAGATCAGCTAGTCCAACCCCCCTGCCAGAGCAGGTAAAAAAACACCTTTTCTGCCTTGTTTTCTTGCAAATAGGTATCTGTTGTTCTTGAACAGTTCAGCTTGAATTTGGGACTGTGTGCAATTGGCATTTTCCATGCTTGGACAGTTTCTAAGGAGTCGTGATGCTTTTGTGAGGAGCTGTCACCAAGTCATGTTAGCAACCAGCAGGTCTTTGGAGTGCCCTGTTAATGGGGAAATCATTAAGGCTTTCTGCACTGGTTTTAAATCTGTTTGCTGAGAAAGTTGAGCAGAGTCGAAGCCAGTCTCTGGAGAATTACACTGCTACTCTGCCGCTGCAGACAAATCTGATGTAAGAAGTTCTGCCACTTTATTGCTGGTACTACCCTCTGGCAGTGAAAGAGGATTCCTTTGTCAGTGTGGGGAAGGAGCCTGCACAGCGTTGTGACCTTTGCAGTTCTGAAGTTCTAATTTTCTGCTGTTCTGTTTGGGTGAGGGTGAACCTTTGAGCAAATTCCATTACTGAACACAGTATCATCACATCTTTTCTGTCAAGCTGTTTTTGATGTGCATGCAGATCCATTTTAAAAGCTGCCTATTACATGTTGCACAAGCAAAGCGAGACACATGTAGGAGTTGCGTGGTTTGTAGCAGCTGATTCTCTAATTTCTTCATTCTTTCCGTAGCAATTGCTGGAAGGTGTGGCAAGTAAAATGAAAGCCCCTAAAAAAATCCATTGGATTGATAAAGCAAACCATGGGATGGCAGTCAGAGGACGAGCAACAGATGATGTCATGGAAGAAATAAATGTGCAAGTTTTTTCTTGGCTTAGAGAGATAATTGACCTGGAGCACAAATGATTTGCAGTATCTTCATTTAGCATTTTCCTAAATGCAGCCAATTAGTTTGTTATTTCTGAGAAAACATATTTTTTTAAACCAGATATTTTTCAGAGGTCTGTGTAAATGCAAATAAAGCATTTTTGTGTGAATTAAAAATATGCAAAACAACAAAAAATTTAAGGAATGTCCTGTTTTTTAGCTGAAATAGAGCTGGTTTTCTTTTTAGTAATTAGAAGAGTGGTGTTTTAGTTTCCAGTCTGGCACTGGCTGTGAGAGAGACACTGATAACACACCAGTGTTTACATTTTTGTCACTGGAAGCGAAGGACTTTGTGTTCCGTTAGTCCCCAAGCACAAGATTTAAGGGGGGAGAAGAATATTTAAATTAATAAACTTAATTGACAGTTAGATATGCCAATGAGATATTCCATATCATATCATGTCATGTCCAGTATATTAGAGACCCAGTGAGGGTCTCTTCCTCTTTTAGCCTCTCTGGCTTTCGCTCGGGCTCTCGCTCTGCCGGGACTGCGGTTTCGGTTAGGGATTGTCGCTCCTCCGGGATCGTTATCTGGGAACAGGCCGGGCTCGGTCAGTGGGTGGTGAGCAGTTGCACTGGGTATCACTCATTTGCATATTTTGTTACTGTTATCATTATCACTACTATTTTAATATTAGTATTACTTTAAGTTTTCTCTCTATTATTAAACTGTTCTTATCTCAACCTACAAGCCTCCTTATCCTTGCTCCCCAATCCTATCCCCTGGAGGTGGGGGGGAAGGAACTGCTGTGTTGTCTGCTGGTCAAGGGCTGGCCCAGTGAAACTATCACAGGAAGGACAGAAATTTACCTAATATTTAATACCGTGGCAGGGTTGTTTTCTGTGTTTCTTTGCAAATAACTGTATATGTACATGTAAATAACACTCAGCACTCTGCATTAACAAGTAAATGCTTTTGATATTTGAAGTAATATACTGGGAAGAATCAATTGTGACAGCAAATCTTTATCTGCATTTCCTTTCTGAGTATAGTGCTGATGCTGTATTTGTTGGAAATTAAAACCTACTGATTTGTAGACTTCTGTGAGCACGTTGCCCGAGTCTGGCCAGCGTGGGTTGCACTGCTTTGCTGTGGTGCCATATCCTGGTGCTCCTGTGTGCTCCAAAGCTGTGATGCAGGGAGAAGAATCGCTCGTCATTTACAGTGTCACTACCCTAAGGAGCCAGATTACTGGCCCGTCTGGGGAGGAGGAGGAGGTAAAGCAGGCACACTCGTGCATGAGAAGCAAAGAACATGGGTCACAGTTTTGAAGTCACCCTCCAGTAACTTCCTTTGTGTAAAGGACTGATCACAGAGGCCATGTGGAGAGATGGGCAGGGAAGACTGTGAAGTAAAAACTGATAAGAAGACAAATTCTGTTTGTACTGCTGAAGGTCAGAGGCAGCTTTAGCCCAGAAGTGGTTCTTGGGAGGAGCTGTTGTGTGTGGCAGTGCAGGGCTGCTCAAACATACACTGAGTCAGCCATGGTGAGCTCAGAGGATTTTTAGGATGTTTTGGTCAAGTGCTTAGATTGCATAGGTTAATTTTTGTGCTATATTGTATAAATAAATAAATACAAAATAATAAAAAAATAATTCAAGCCTGTAGGTTAATATAGTTAAATTAGAACATACATTGTTTATCATGTGATCAAACTATTCCTTAGGCTTGCTTTTACTTTAGTAAAAATACTAGGCCGGTGAAAGTTAAAAATATTAATCAGATACAGTCGTCTTCTCTTGTTTCTGAAAGACGCCTCAAGAATGCTGATTTCCCAGAAGTAATGTTGTTCAACAAGCAGAGCACACATCTACATGTTTGCTAAGAAAATAGCTATATGGATTTTAAATTGACTGGCTGTGTTAAAGAGAAAATAAATCCTCACTTTGGACTGGAACCATGTGTTAGAATTTGATTAATTCAGATTGACTTTAAATCCATGTACAGATCATTTTCAGGTGATGTGGATATGCTCAAAAGTAACAAATTACTTGGTATCAGTGGAAAGCAGGTATTTTAAAAACAGAATTGGCGCCTGAAGGAATGACTGGTTTAGTGCCAGTAGTCACTGTTCAGTGCTACTTACATTCTTTTCATAGTGCCAAGGAGACTGACTTTCACAGACAAAGCATCTGTAAAAATCATATGGAACTTAAAACTTTTATCTGACATTCCTAAAGACAAGTTATAAACCCCCCATCATTGTCTTTGAGGATACTGGTTCTCTCCCAAGGAACAAAGTTACAATCTGAAAAGGGACAGGGGAGCAGATTTACCATTTTTATCTGACCTTTCTTGCAGAACAGACTTGTGAATAGACTCGGTGTAACACACATGAATAAGAAAGTATCTGCTGTTCCAAGGCCTCAGGCCAGTAACACGTGGCTCATACAAACAAGGTTTTTATTTAAAAAAAAAAAAAAAAAAGTGTTTTTGAACTACCACAGAAAGAATTCAGGGCAACTACTACATGATAAAAAGGAAAGAGGGGGTGCTTGTTTTTCTTGCATATGCAGATCATGATCCAGTAAACTTCATAATATCCATTGATGTATCCATTGTCGTTTTAATCCAAATTTTTCTTCTTTCCTTAAGAAGTCATTCTGAATGTAGGTAAATATAAAAAAACGATTTTATTTCTTGCTGTCAGAGTTCATCTTTGGCCTGTAGTCAAGAAAGAAGAAACATTTTTCAGTTAATTGGAAACTCAATTTGTAACTGTCTTGTTCTGCACCTGTATGAAGAAACGTTTCCAATGTCAAGAGGCATTAATGGTCTGGTAACAGATACCAGGGGCTACTGAGCTTGAATCTGGTGAAGAACTGAAGACCTCCAGCACTTTACGTTTAACGCTGTAGGTACTGTACCTTTTTTCTGTGGCAAGTACATGGAAAAAGGTCATCATCAGGCTGCTGCACTTTCTCCATCCCATCTCTGATTTTTGGCTCACTCACTTGCAAGCTGGCATATTCCTGGTTTTAAAAAAGAAAGGTATTGTTAATCCATAAACTTGCTGGATAGTACATCTGTCTGTCAATGCTGCACCAACTCAGCTGAGTAATTCTGTAAAAACTCTGGGGCTACACAGTCTGTTACTCCACACAGTGTCACAGACAGGGTCAGCAGATCCCTGAGTGCAGACAGGAGCCCCTTTGGGTGCCTCCCTGGAGTTTCAGTATCTGGGTGCTAATGCACAGATATTTTCAGCTGTGGTTCACAGAGCGCGTGTCTGATGTGGAATTCGTTGACTGTTGTGGGGAACATATTCGTGCAGATTAGATCAAGATTTATGGGATCTGACTGCTGCTCAAACCACCAGCGTGGTCTTAAGGGGTCTCATCAGCAATAACTGCGTGTACTGTTTGTAAACCTAACAAAGTTCTTAATTGCTGCTACTCGCTTTGTGGCTTCAAGTGCTGTACTGGCCCATTTCCAGCAGCTCTGTTGCCCTGAATTCTTTCTGTGGTATTTCTATTTTTATGGTAGTATCTGTTAAAAATATACTGACCTGGAAAAGTTTGAAATAGTAACAAAAAATGTGATCTCCCATGAGATTGTTTCTTGCAAATTCTTGTCCAGATTTTGCAATATTTTTTGCCTGTCAAAGAAAATAAAAGTTTTATTTAAAATTCTCAAAAAATAGTAGTTATTTTAGTATTGATTCTGGAGTTAAGCACAGTGTTGACAGTTTAGGATAACTTACTTATTATTTAAGCATTCTTAATTTTGAAAGTAAGGCATTCTTATGAAAATATTCTTAATGTTTCCAAAGTTCAATTTAATTTCAAGTTAAGGGCAAGAATTATTTATTTTTTTAAAAAGCGATTTTCTTATTTGTAGAGTTAACAACAATAATTTTTAAGTCCTTTAATAAATATTTTTGTTTTAAATAAATGTACTTTTTGCTCTATTTTGTCTAGAAACATTGCCTCCTAGTACTTCCAAATGTATACCCACCTCTTCATCATGCTCTTTTGCCCACTGTAGTTTTTCCAGTAGATCACTCAGGTCACTTTTAAATGGAATATAATGCTTCCATGGCTGCAGCTCATTATAAAAATGCTCATAGTAGATGGAGTCTTGCTTTAGCACCACACTGTTTCCTGCTAGTAGATAAGGCAATCTGTATGCTGCCACTGTGCCATCAATATTAATTTGATACTTATACTGGAAAGAAAATGACCACAAGTTACTAACAAACAGAAGATCCAAGCAGCTTGGTGAGGTTCTATTATTCCGAGGGCACTGGTATCACTGACTTGCTGATATTAGAAATGTAGGATTGGCTAGGCAAGCATCAGTGTTTAAGTGGCTTTTATTACTGAGTTTGGAATTCATCACAGTGCAGGGTACACAGAGATGCCCTCTTCATCAATTAAGTTCTCCAGATTCTTAGACGCTCATCCTCGGATGTGAGGGTAGATGTGCCATTTCATCCACTGATTTTCCCACTATGTTAGTTATGTTAGTAGTCCTGATAGCTGAATCAGGAAAAAAGAAATAAAAAGGAACTTGGAGTTACATAGATTACACGAGGTTCTACAGAACCTTTAGATGTAAATCAAACATTATTATTGTCAGTTTAAGAGCTACATAGCAGTTAATCCCACTGGAGAGATGCCCATTCACGCTTGTTGCTGGCATTGTGCTGAAAAGCTAAAAATCACTTCATTATCAGGAATAGATACAAAGTTGCTTGATAATGGGAAACGTGGAGAACCTATTTCTATTAAAAAACCTTAGTGGCTTACCTTAAAAAAATCAAAAAATGAAATGTGCTTAACAATGGGGCCATAGAGGCTTTCATCATGTTTAAAAAAAAAAAAGTTTGTGAAAGCAGCATCTATGATCTCTGGGTATTTTCTGCTCAGTTTTACAAGCTCAAGCCTCTCTTTGCGGCTGTCACGTCCTCTCCAGAATGCCGTGGTGTTCTTCTCTTCCCATGACGGGCCGGTATTTGCTTGAACTGACATCATATCCAGACTGACTCTGGAGGAGAAAGAAGTGATTTAATAGTGAAGCCTACTGGAAATTTTATTAAGTGCAATTACTTAAAAGAGTTTACAGTAGCAATAGGCAAATACCAAGCACGAAGGTAAGTTGTGAGCACACCTGGGATTGTTTAGTCTGGAGAAGAGGAGGCTGAGGGGGAGACCTGGCTCTCTACAACTACCTGAAAGGAGGGTGTAGTGAGGTGGGGTGTTTGTCTCTTCTCCCAAATAACAAGTGACAGGACAAGAGGGAATGGCCTTAAGTTGCACCAGGGGAGGTTTAGGTTGGATATTGGGAAAAAATTCTTCACTGAAAAGGGTTGTCAAGTATTGGAACAGGCTGCCCAGGGAAGCGGTGGAGTCGCCATCCCTGGAGGTATTTAAAGGACGTGTAGGTGTGGTACTTGGGGACATGCTTTAGTGGTGAACTTGGCAACATCAGGTTTACAGTTGGACTAGATGATCGTAATGGTCTTTTCCAACCAAACTGTTCTGATTCTGTGTACTGTATCAGTGTTTTTGCAGCAATAAAAACAGATAAGGAACATCAAGTTCACAGGCCTGTGGCAAGACAGCATCAGTTCAACAACAACATGGTGTGTGGAAAGAGTTCCTGTCAGCTGTCAGGGAAAAAAAGTATCTAAAAGTGGGTATGGCTGCCAGACAGATGGAGGTGAGACAAGGTAATGCAATAGCTGATAATGGTGATGAGGCAGTCAGTTTTAGTCCATTATAGTCCAAAGCAAGGTTTTTATGTAACTAGCTTAATACAACATATTTCACTTCCTTTACTAAATTAAAACACCTAAATTGGGGGGGGCAGGAGGGAGAGCAAATTTAGGAAAAGTCTTGATAATAAAGACTAGGAACCTGAACTGAATGGAGTGAAATGATAAGCAGGTTCAAAGTAGATAACAGAGATCTCTTAGAAGCTGGCTTTGTAGTGTTTCAAGACAACGGCAGAGCGGTTATGAAGGCCAGTTATCATCAGTAATCAAAGTGGGAGATGACAGGTCCTAGGGTTGAGTTCTGGCTACGCTGGGCTTTAAAAGGTACAGAAAAAAGATTCTAGGAAAATCAGGAAAAAAAGAGACCTGGCCAGTTGTCAACATGTTAAGGTGAGGGGGGGGGCAGCAGAAACAAAGCAAGCAAACAAAATACCTACCCTCAAAGCATTCACTTTATGTGCTGTTTTCAGTGGCTTCACCATGTTTAGATTAATTCTGATTTTTGTAATGAAACAGTGAAGTATTTTTATACATGTAATTTATGTTGTATAATACATAACTTGGTTAATGCTAAGATATTGATTAGCAGTTGCTGCATACCTATTGGGTGCCAATGTTTCAATGAATAAATGAAGAGTAAAGCAGTTAATATACTGCTAAGACAAATATGTTTTTGGAAGATCATTCACTGTGAGTTTTGTGAAAATTTTAAGCAGTTTCTTACCGTCCCATAGTCTCCAAAACGGAGTCTGTTAAGTCATATGTTGGCATAACAATGTCTCTTGATTCACTGGACCCACACCATGAGAAGATGGGGTGCAGGTTCTGTGCGGACTTCTTTTTCTCCAGAGGCCAGTCCCCCAAATTAACAAAAAATTCTACATCTGGCATTTTCACCTAAACAGAAGCAAAGTAGGCACAAATGCGTTTTAATACAAAGCAGTACTCTTCTGCTGGTATCTTGCATTTTGAAAACAACCTCACCAAGAGAAAAAAAGGTTAACCAGGTCTCTAATATACTTAACGTACCTGTAATAAACTGTTAAAGTTCAGAAACATGTTAGAAGTACTGAGACCACAGAGTAAAGCCTACAAGATAATTTTATGCTCTCTCTTTCTTTTAAGGGATAGGAACACCCCAGCTTAGAGGATGGTTTCTTGTTATACTTTACACAACTGGCCACACAACGTTTGTACCAGGCTAGTGCTGGGATCTAGTAAGCAACCAGTATAGTTCCAAGGTGCGTTGAACCCCCTTTTTGACTGGTGAATTGGGTGGTGAATTAGTTTTCTGTCGCATCAGTGAATTGATTTGCCCTGTATTGGCAAGATGGCTAAATGGAACAGAAGTAACAGAAATGAACAGCCATGAGAGGAAGACGACATTTAGTAAGTGCTGGGCTTAATTATTAACATAACATCCTCACTTACTTAAAATAGTCCGTAGTATGGAACCATATCTGAAATCACAGTCACAGCCAAAAAGCAAGCAAAACACTGTTGATGGCCAGGAAACGTCGAAACAACAGGACAGAGGGCGTAATTTTGCTGCTGTATGAAACTCTGATGCATCCTCATCTTGAGCATTGTGTGTGGTTCTGGTATTTGCATATGAAGTAAGACAAGGCACAAAGGAAGGCAACTACTATGAGAGGGATGGACCAGCTGCCTTGTGAGGAGAAACTGAAAATTATGGGACACTTCAGTTGGGAGAGCAGAAGGCTGAAAGTGACACGTGGTTCAGTTTTACAGAACCCTGAAGGCATGTCAATGCAGAACTGATGCCGTAACTGTTCTTAGTTCACTCTCTTCATGACACTGAATTTTTTAAAATACAAGTCTCCACTACATCCCCCTCAGCTGGCTCTTTCAAAGCAAAAGAATCCTAGTCAAATTAGCTTGTCTTTGCATGCCCCAACAGGCTTCTTCCTGTGTAATCCTTTTTGAGAAAGTGAAATGAGGACTGCACCGTTTTCGCAAGACAGGCATGTCACAAGTTTCATACTGTGACATAATCTTTTTTCTTTTGTTTTTGCCTCCCTCCTTAATAACTCTTAAGTGGGTATTTGACTATTATGAACATCTGATTATTATACTGGCATTTTTAGAAAACTGTTGGAATAACCCCAAGACCTCTGTCCTGACTACTAACAGAAAAAATTTAGAGATCCTGATTGTATGTGTATAATTAGGACGTTTTGTTCAAGTGTTATCATCAACTATTTTAATATCTACATGAGAAAATACCCTCTCTGAAGAAAGAACAATCATGAATGTTAATAATTCTCAAATTAAAATATACATATACATGTAAAAACTGAGCTGAATCATACTGCTGACTCCTCATCATATATATGCATCAAAGCATTTCTCCCCTCAAACCCCTTTATTCTTCAGATCAGAACAGCTGGTCACAGGGTAACATTTCAGGATTCTTCTGTGGCTCAAATAGGTTTAATTACATTTCTAATTTAATTTATCTTTATGGACAGAGACAGAAATCAATAATTTGCCAAATATCAAACACCCTCCTAAATGGTTGAAGATATTCTTCTCTAATTTCAAGACAAGGAAAAACCTTTGGCACAGACATCCAGAGATTCTAAACAGAGAGACCCAAAGCAGTACTTTTAGTACACACACAGACAAAAAAAGTTTAATTGTGTACCTTCATTTCAAAGGAGGTTTGGCTGCACGCTCTGATCTTCAGCACTAAGCTGTATTAGTGCAGTGCCATCTAATGGTCATAATGGACATAGAAAAGCTACAAATTATATTTTATCTACATCCTCAATGGCAGAATCATTCAACAAGGTTAAATCTTCTCCAACCCGATAGATCTATTGTCTTTCAGTGACACTGTCTTAAAAGAAATTCCTGCAGTATTTAATGGAGATGAGACAAATCGTGTTTTCTTTATCTGTAAACAGATCTAGAAAAGCTTCTGTCTTTGGAGTTAGCAAATCTTTTCCGACATTTAGCCTAAATTTCCACTTAAACTTGAGAAGAACCTTATTTACAGTGAGGGTGATGGAGCACTGG
>NW_010335237.1:0-16425 GCF_000700745.2 Antrostomus carolinensis
CCTGATCCTGCTGGCCATGCTGTTCCTGATCTGGACCAGGATGCCCTTGACCTTTTTGGCCACCCAGAAACACTGCTGGCTCATATTCAGCTGCTGTCAGCCAACACCCCCAGGTCCTTTTCTGCCCGGCAGTTCTCCAACCACTCTTTCTCAAGATTGGAAAGTTGCGTTGGGTTGTTGTAACCCAAGTGCAGGACCTGGCACTTGGCCTTGTTGAATCTCATAGAACTGGTCTCGGCCCATTGATCCAGCCTGTCCGGATCAGGTTTTTTCTCACCCTCTTCATTCACACAGTGCAGGTGAGTGCCCACATCAACTAACACAAGCTGGTACTTTCTGCAAGAGCTGCCTGTACACGCCCATGCCCAGCTCTCACTTCACTGCGCTTCTTCCCAAGTAGCTCAATAATAAAAATCTGCTCCAGGCACAAGTAAAAAAAAAAAACAAACAAAACAACTAGATGTGTAGAAAATGTGATCGACAAAGCTCAGACTAGAATAACAACCGTAGATCAGTATTTTTAGAACATAAGGAAAACTGAGCAGCCTTGCTTGAAAGAAAGGGGAAGCTATAACCTTCAATTTGTACAAAGTCTACACAAAGGCACAGAGCTTGCAGGGAAAAAAAGTGCAAATTGTCAGTGCCGTGATTTTAAAATTGCTCGTTACAGCTAGCAGCGTGAGCATACACGAGGAGTGAAACCCAAGGGTCTGTCAGCAGCTGCAAGCTCACTCACACTCCAAGGAAACCATCTGCAAATGGCTCATCTGAAACACACTGCCCGATGTTTTTTGTACATGAACAATTTAGAAAACATTTGTAAGGAAAAAATTAGTAAATGCACGCTTCATTTATAAAGGAAAACGACAAAGTTATTCCTTCCAGTTGTTCTTCCCTCTATTTTGGCAAGCACAAAGGAACAAATAGGCAGAACATTGTTTTATTACCTGCCACCTATTTGAAGGATCATTACCTGATCCTATTTGAAGCAAAAAGGGGTTCCCTTTCTGGATCACTCTTACCATAGCTGGTTCCAGCTGTAACTGCTCACTGGGTGGATCTGGCAGCTTGAAGGACTACATATGTTGCTCAGATTTTGTTATTTTTGGGACTTGCTCATCCTTTGGTGTATTCATATGCCTTAAAAGGGATTTCAGACCTGTAAGACTATGATTTCTATAGGAAGTGATCCTTCAAAGCAAAGATGTAGAAATCCAGAGCTTTTTAAAGAGAAACAAATCTTTAATTGGGCTGACCCATGAGTACTTTGAGCTGTTCTCATACCTCATCTGCTTCATGTTTTCCACATGCTGCTGAGAGATGGGAGAACAAGCAAGGGGGACCTATGTGAGGTCTATTCTAGCACTAGCATGTGTCACTACCAATAAAAACTAGTTTTTAGTTAAAAATATAATCTAAAGCAATAGTATGGAAGCCTATGAAGTGCTGGTTCCAATCATGCATTCTCGTGGGACAATCTTCCCCATGGTTTCTTTGCAAAAATCTAAAACCTGGTTGTGGTGCAGCATAAGAGATGTTGCAGAAATTACCATCCGTGTTGCTGTTATTGTTAACATATTGTTAACAACAATATGTTGTTATTGTTGCAGAAATGCAAATTTCTCTGGACCTCTGAAGATACGCAGCACCACTGCCTAACCTTTCAGTGAAACTATCAAAAAGTAAAACAAAACAAACAAGCCAACCAAAGATTCTACTGAAAAACCTCTGAAGGAAACAGTCACCTGTTTGTTTGTTTTTTTCCCTTTTTTTTTTTAAAAAAAAAAAAAAGCATATGTCAAAACATTTGCTTTGAGGACAAAGCAAAAAAAATAATAGTACTTTATTATTTTTTTATCAAGACAGCATTTTCACACACACCATTTCCTCCCAGATGACCCAAAGGTGCTGTTCGATCCTGGGGACAGGACACACTCTGGAGCTGGGGAGCAGCTCTCTGCTGCTTTCACCTTGCTCAGGCACTGCTGTGGGACAAAGCTCCCCTCAGCCCTCTGGGCATTTCCACACACCCACAGGTACCTGCTGGGATGGGCAGCAAAGCATCAGGCTCTTGTGTCCCCAAAACGCAGCTGGGGCCCCAGATCCCACAGTTGGAGCCATCCAGGAGGAGGATCAACACATGGAGCTGAGACTACAGAGGAAATCCCCAGACATGCTGACTGTAACGCGGAGGCTCGGATTCATCCATGCTCCAGGGTTCATATCCACACTCGCTTATAAAGAGCTCCAGAATCTGGTAGTGCCGTAAGTGACTCAGCCCTCCCTCCCATGACTTTCTGGATTCAGATTAACATTTTATTTCTATATAATACCTGAAAGACCACAGCAGAGAGGCACTATAGAAATAAGTATATTATGCAGCAAGTCAGGAGAATTAATGTTCATCATGTAAAGACCTGGCTGTTTAATAGTCTTTCTCATACATCTTTAATAGTTTGGGTTTGTTTTGTTTTTTAATAATTTAGAAAGGGCAGATACAGGGTTATTAGAATCACTACTATGTTAAGTGTGATACACACAACCTAAAACGTCCTTGCACTTCAATACTGCCCGCATACAGTTTTCGTTTCATATCTTTATAAAGACAATATTAAAAAGTCCATTTTGCTTACCTAGTTAACAAGTGCATTTTATATGCTCACATAAGTCACCATGCCATTTCACGGGCAACTCAAAGCTGTTACTGAGAAATACAATACTATAGAAAAGCTTAATTTACTTTTTATACCTTTCCTGCTATCCCTTTTAATACTCTCCTGCTCCTTTCCTGTTCACAGTGTGAAGCACCGAGCACCATTCCTCAGCTGAAATACCAACACTTCTGGCTATAACCAACACTCAGGTAAAAGCACATTTTGTTCAGAAATGCCTGTAGAGCTGTACAAACAAAATTGCTGCGACATCAATACAGTATCATGACATCAGGACAATATCATCTGCACTTTATGAATGACAAGTAGAACATTAATGGTACCTTGTTACAAAAAAACTCTATCAAAGTATCTTGCCACCACTCTGTCTGGCTTTCTCTCTGCTTGCAGGTGCATCACACCCTGCACACCAGTGCTGCCCACTGCACCCCAGGTTGTCACCGCTGCACAGAAAGGTCGATTTAATTCAGAAGTGAATTGCAAAACCAGTAAAGCAACCTTCTCTTAGTCACCTTCATACGTGACTTTACGTACCGTGTATGACATCTTCCCATATGTTAATCCCCTTCCAATGCATCTCTGACTCCCAGCTGTGCATCCACTGTGCTGAGCTAAAGCCGGTCACAGAAAGACTTGGTCCAGCTCTGCCTTTGTAGGTAATTCCACACTGTTGGCTGTAGTATCTCTCACAACATTCTGTGATTCTAAGTCCCTGAGCACTCACACCTGCAGGGAGATGCTGATTTATTGTCTCCAAATAGGAAGACACCACTCTAATCCTCCTCATTTTGGCATGACTAAAAAGGCGTCAGCTTTTCCGTGATGTTTTTCAATCCAGCTTCCTCTATTAGATGCTTTTTTTCGGGGGGCGGGGGGGAGTGAGGGAAGGTTGTGCCAAAGGGCCTCTGGCTGCAGCTGTTCTGGGCTTACACCTCATTTCTTGTGAGAAAGTGCCATCCTGTGGCTGAGTGTGAAATCCTTGCTGCTTCTCGTCTGAAAACCATCATCCGGCAAAGCCACCTCAGACGAGGATAATCCCTGTTCCATATTGCAGCTGTGCTGCAATAAAGCCAATCTCCAGCCTCCCACCCTCACTTATCCCCAGCCCGCACAGCCTTTCGGCAGCAAATCTGAGTTACAACTGTCCAGCTCCCACATCCTCAGTAGTTTCTGGCTTCCTCATAGTTTTACATGGATACTTAGTTTTTATTACACATTCATTATTAATCTTTGGGGGACGAGTGTTATTATTTTTCACTGTTAGCAAGTTCTGGCTTAATCCCAGGGTTTGGAAGTTGAAGATGACATTAAAATAAACAAACCAAAACTAATCACCATCCTACTGTATGGAGAGTTTCACAGACTTTCACCTCAAACCAGAACTGCTGCTGAAAGGACGTTTGACCTCAGGCCTCTTACGCAAGAGAATAATGGAGAGAAGTCCGGTACACTGGCCCAGACACTCAAAGTTGGACAACTAGAGAAGTTTTTGTCTTCCCAACTCGAGCCAATTGAAGTCCTGAGTATTAGTGGAAATCAAGCACATTTAGGCGTTTTATCCACAAAACCAGAGGAACAGAAACCACTACCTTTGTTTTTTATTTAATGCAAATTAGATTTTAAGCTGCTTTCCAGCTGGGTGGCCCCAGCCTGTCCTGGTGCCTGGGACTGCTCCTCCCCAGGGACAGGATTTGGCACTTCCCCTTGCTGGACTTCATGAGGTGTCTCAGCCCATTTCTCCAGCCTGCCCAGGTCCCTCTTGTCATAGGTGGAGGTGGAAGGACTTAAAGTGGCTTAAAGAATCACCGTCAATTATAATAGAGAAAGGTGATTTTAATATGAGTTTGTAGAAAAACGTTACTTCAATGGCAAGGTTCACTCTATTACTTATTATATGGAAAAAGCATACAGGAGAGGAATCAAATTAGAATTGGGATTGAATTATTTTTATGTGGATCGAGGAAATTGAGTCAGTCGTATTGGAATGATTTATACAGGGATCAGGAAGGTCCTCCCATTAAGTCACGAGCTTCAGAGTGGACCCCCAGCTTTCTAAACTCCTTCTCTGAGCGGTGTCCAGGTGCGGCTGGATCCAGACTTAGTCCCAGACTTGGTCAACGGTTTGTGTCTAAAGGGATTAGGTGCAGGGGTCTCAGTGTAGTGCTTTAACATGTGATTATGCATTCTGTGTGACTTTGGGGTAGCAGCAATTTAAGGTTCGTTAGCACTATTATAGTAAATCAAGAGACTGAATCATATGATTTTCTAACAAACTTAATTCATCAAGAATCAACAATCAATTGATTAATAAAGTTTCTTAAATCACATATACACACAGCTATAGATACAGATATATAATATATATATAAAGGTACACCTGTTAAAAATCCCTCTCAAGTTCAGTGAAATACTTCAAATATCTTAGCATTTCTCAATGGGCAAGGGTTGAGCCTCGAGGAGTGGAGGGTTTCAGCCCAGGTCCCATCGTCTGTCTTCAGAGACGGTCCTCCAAGTTTCACAAGTTTAAGAGATCGCAAGCTCTGAGAGGTGTCCCACTCAGAGGGAGATGCTGGTGGCAGCCTGCTGCGGTCTGGGAGAGCTCAAAGGACCTCCCTTGGAACTGGTATTTATAGGACTGGGAGATTATTGACTTTGATCATACCTGTTTCAGTTTTGGCCAGTTTGTGTTAGGTAAATCTGGTATTTCAGTAACCATACAATTCCAGTACTTTCCAAATTATACAGTTCTGGTACCTACCAGATCGGGCTATGATCCAGGCAGCAGGAGTTTTGGATGTGGTCAGGGAGTGCCTGATCATCTCGACTTCACTGCACTTTTAACACAATGTTGGCTTGTCCTGAGATCATTGCAGAGTGGCCCGGGGGGGCTGCACAACCACCTCTCTGGATGGCAGCACGGCCCTCTGGTGCATCAGCCACTCCTCCCAGTTTGGTGTCATCTGCCAACTTGCTGAGGGTGCACCTTGCCCCATCATCCAGGTCATTAATTAATGAAGATGTAAAACAAAATCAGCCCCAGTACTGACCCATGGGTTACACTGCTGGTTACTGGCCTCCAACTAGACTTGGTGCAACTGATCACCACCCTCTGGGCTCAGTTGCTCAGGGAGTTTTCAGTCCACACTGCTTCAGTTTATAAACACTAATAAATCCACATAGATGCTAATAAGATTTATTATTATTATTATTCACACACAGTTGAGCCATATGTTAGGCTATGTAGTTGTTAAACAGTGCTCTGTCTGTAGTAACAACAGGTCTGGCAAGATAAATCCAGGAGAGGACTCAGTCCATTCACTGCCTGGAGCGAAACCTGAATATACCAATAATATATCTTAGAAAAACTTACAGTGGAGATGTCTTTTATACTTAGAAACCACGGGGATCTTGACATGGCAGACTCAGCTGGACATCAGAATCCTCAGACACTGGTGGTTTGTTGGACTAAGGGATTACCTTAGACATATATATTAAGCCCAAGTTCAGGAGCAGCTATTTTCCCTTCCCCAGTAAGAGTCTATGGGTAGGACTTTAATTTTCCTTAACCAGGCCTTCTTGCGTGCTGTTTGCTGATCTTCTGGGAGCTTTGTCTGGTGTGCCTGATACTGAGCTACAGTAGCTGCCTCAGAAGATCTCTTCCTTCTGTTTTGCTGTCAGAAGCCTGAACCCACTGTCACTCTGGGAAGGGTCTGCAACATCCAGACAAAAGGGCTTTGTTCTCCTGGAAACTGCTTCGGTTTTTGTTTGTGCAATCATCACACGTGTTGATTTGATCAGTTTGGAAGAAGCTGTAAAGGGATCGTTAAGCTGAACCCCGTCTTTGGTGAGAGGAATAGCTTTACCATGACTACTGTGAGCTTGCTTTTCTCGCGGCAAACCACAAGTCTTGGGACATACAACAGAGGGAGCAGGGATGGAGGATTTCACAGTGAGTCCATGCAAAGAGTTTTTCAGCTTGAGCTGCAGCATTTTGGTTTCAAAGATTAGAGAAATCCTTTTCATAGTCAAAGAATCATTGTGCAATCTCACATGTTGGAGCTGGACTGTCTGATGCTTTTCGTGTTGCACAGGGGTTTTGTCTATTTCTACCTTTTCAGAGTAGTGTTGCTGATGCACCAGTGGATGTTCCCATCCTTCCCTGACTTCTGCTGGGTGCTTAACACTGGAGCTGACTGGGGCTGCCTTGTGGGAATCCTGCAATGTGTTGAGTCTTAGAAGGAGCTTGTCAAGGGACATTGGACAACTTGGGCCTCTTTTCTTTTCATGCTGCAAAGTGGCTTCTTCCCTGTCAGGATGTGCAGGTACATAGAGAGAAGGGACATGTTCAGATTTACCATCTGTTTCCAAAAGTAAAAAAACACATTTGGAGTTGAGGATAGTTTTTGTGATCATTGTTGACAGAGTAGTACTCTGAGTAAGACCAGGGATGGGAGCTGGATTGACAGGCATATGGACAGTCCAAATTTATCTACGGAGGAGGCAGCGTAGGAAGCTACAAGCCAATGGTCCCTGTTTCAGTTTGCTCATCCTTGGCCTCGCTACTGATGCTGCCAACATCAGAGGTAATTCTGTCCTGGTTAACTCAGAAGTGTTCCTTGCCATAACCTGTACAGGTCATAATAAAGTCAGATTCTGTAACATACGTTGTATTTGTGTATAGATGGTTTGGGATCCATCTTGTTTGAAACTATGATTTCTAAAAGGAATGAGGTTCCCCACCACCTCTTCCCATGCACCTAAACCCTACAGTTTGTGCTTTGGGAAAAGGCTTCAAAAAAAGTCAGGAAAACTCCTTGTCACTATTATAACTTTTGAGTCCCTTGATGGACAAGCCCCTTGTTTGACCCCTTAACGAAGCTACTTTGAAGCAAACTCTTCCAGTCACTGGCACCTTAAATGGTGTGTTTTACTTCCAAACAAGACCCTAGTCTCTGTGTGGAATAAAAGAAACTTGATGTGGCTTGGTCAATATCTACCCTGGAGCAACCTTTTGTAAACCCCAAATTTGATCCACCTATCAAAGAAACCGAAAGTCCCCTTTTTCAACTGTTATAAAACAATCACTTGCGCCTCAGGGCCAGGAGCTCCACCCAAAACCTGGTTCATTGATAGTCTCAGAACCTTAATCCAAGATGTGTATATGTTGGGAATACCCCTCAAAGGGATGTAAAAACAATGACACTGCAACACTACCAATAGCTCTTTTGTGAGACAGTGTGGAGTGTCCTATACCATTTTCCCATACAAGGAACACCCTTGAACACCAAGCCTACTGTCACCATTTTTAAACCATACAGATCAATGTACATGCAAAACTAGTATATATATCCAGCTCCTTTGGGACTGGCACGGGGATGTTCAGATGGGAAATTCTATTCTTATTTGACACTGGATTATCATGCTGGCTTCAGGTGTGGATTAGGTACTCCTTGTGCTCAACTTGTGGTGTTAATTTCTATTATACCAGTGGACAGATTGTTCCTGTAATGTTTGAGAATATCCTTACCCCATCCATAACTTCAAAATGTCACCAGTTTGTCTTAGAAAATATCACTTGGCAGGTGCATCTTTGGAGCAGTTGGATGAGATATGCTTTTGGAGAATTGAACCTAAAAGTCCAACACATACCAAAGATGACACTTCAGAAACACCTGTCCTTGGATATGCTACTGCTCAAGGAACATGGGGTTTGTGGAATGTTAAATCTACCACTATCCACAATGCTACTACCTTGACAGAGGAAGCCCAAACAAAAAAAATGAAGGAAATAGCAGACCAGAGAGCGGAACTATTTCAATCCCTGCAGCCAAAGGACCGGTTTAATAGTCAGACTCCAAATTCTTGGTTACTTTCTATTCTACAGTCCTTAGAACTCACAGAGGTGGGGGGCACAGTTAATGAAAATTGGGTTAATACTGGTTGCTGGTTTCATATTTTTAAGGATTGGTATAGCTATCACTCGTTGTGCCATTTCCCTCCCACTCTCTGTTCGCTAGGTGAGAATCACCACCCTAGAAGATGACTTCAACTGCAAAGCTGAGATATCTGCTTAAACCACAGGGTGATGTATCAACCTGATGACAGCATCTTCACCGGGAAATGAAGACAGAACCAACAACTCGAAGGTTTGAGCCACGGCGTGGCGTAAGACACAGAAAAGTGAGTGTTTTGCCTCAAGCATTTCTGTTGCGACTAATTGTCTAAATGGATCAGCAGCCTTGCTCATAATTGGAGATGAGCTCACATCTTCCAGGTGTCTGACTGGGAGAAGCTGTGGGATGTCTGAAGGACACCCCACCAACTCCCTTCATCTGAGGCGTTCCTCCCTTGCTGATAAGGAAGTTGGAGGGGCTCACAAAGTAATGACTTTGTGGGCCCATTAATTAAGATAATGGCCCAAATGACTGCTGCCTGTGCAAAAAGAAGATACAGGGTCCTCTCTGCTATTGGCCATCAACACTTTCAAGCAGCTTCCAGTCAAGAAGCTAAATATACGAGTCTTTCCATCAGCACAGCCACTGATGACTCTGAGATAGAGGAACTCCAGAGACAGAACTTCCCTGAAAACACAACACATAACTGTTGGCACATTTACCATGCCTTCACAAGGAGACACAATCAACTACCTCTCGTATCTTGGAGGAGATGCAAAGGTCTGCCTCCATCAACAGGCTAATCAGAGGAGCTGAACAAGATATTTTAAAGGTCTAATAGGGAAGACCTTCATAATCACTCCATGTCCAAACCAACCAGCCCAGCGCATCCTTGGAGCAACCAGTGTGGTACGACCATCTGCTGCATTTTAAATTTCATTTTTATGTCTAGGAAATTAAAACAATATGATGCTACAGTTTCCACCCTTCTAGTATACAATTAAAGTCTTAGAAAATGGCATAACATACAGTTGGTAGGGTTCAGTGTGTAACTCAGCCACCTCTGACATAGCATCTATTCTTGACCAGGTAGTGTGACACCCTCTTGCATACAGGTTGGGATCCTTGAAATACTGGACTATGCACTGTCAGTCCTAAGTCATCCCTGTTTGCGAGCAAGTGGTTGCATATTTGCATTTTAGGTTGTTACAGATCTTAACTGACAAACACTGGTTACCATCACGTAGTGCCTGGCACTGGTTTTAAGATGAAGATTGTTAAAAGCGAGGATATTTCAAATACTAGGACTGATAATTAAGGCGTTTTCTCTTCCTATAAGGGAGGCATTTATTTTTATTTTACAGACTTAGTGGACTGTTTAACACAACTTGAAACATATCTGATTCCTACTTAGGGTAACAGAAAACTCTTAGGCATCTCTTGACGTTTTCCAACATGCACCATCCCAGGCCATATCCATCGGTGCTTCCTGTGACTAGGTGCCACTGATCAAAGGACAAGCACTTAACTGGGCCTCAGTGCCTCTCTAATATCTGCAAGGTAAAAGAAACAGGTACAACACTGTCAGCGGTCTGGATGTAAATATGCCAAGATATCTTATGGCATTCACAGCACCAGCTTCATACACTATATTGTAGTTTTATTGCATGTTATTATAATATACCAATACACCCTGTGGATAACTCTGTTAGTTTTATTGTCACTTACAATAAATATTCTGGGCTTGTTGCTGATGAGCTACTGGCATGGAATTAACAGCCATTTTCCATCTTTATTACATGTGCTAAATAGATGTTACTGCACCAAGACCTTTGTCATCTACTGAATGTTCACCCAGGAGGGAAGAGAGTGGACGGCCCTGACTATAGTGGACGGGGCAATTGCAAACTTAGCTCAGCTGGAGCTGGGACATCTTGCATCTTGGATGCATCTCAATTTGCAACTCTCTTCCCCACAGGTAGAAAGAGCTTCACTTCTCTCAGATGTGGACTAATACTAATTCTGGACACCTGCTAAGGTAAATAGCAGATTCTGGCCTCAATCTTTAGATTGTAGAGCAGCTCTCCAGCTGTTTCAGCTTTACTGAGCTGCTACCAGTGCTGAGAGCAAGTTTCATATTTTGGGGTAATAGATGACACCCCCAACCGCAAGAGCTGTTTGTCAAACCCTTCCATCCTCTTCCCAGGTTCTGAATGTTTTCACAGGAGCCGAGATGAATGTATCCACAGAGAAAAAGTAATGATGGGGGTTAAGCAGGCAAATCAAATCCTGGGTTAAAATTGACAGTCGTTTGCAAATCAGTTTTTATATTATTTGCTTATGAATAATTCCGCAATTTCTTTTATCAGTTTAGAATACCTTGAGTTTTGGTGTTTTGTTTTGTTTTTTTAAAGTAAGTCTTTGGCAAAAGCAAAAAGCTGTGATAAACTAGCACAGAAGATTTTTTTACTATTTAGCACAAAATTGACAACCCAAGAAGAAACTTACTTTGATCAGGGTGCCTCTATCAGCACACCAGACTTTCACCAGCCCTTGCTCACAGCCACTGACAACACAGGTGTGATCCACTTTAACTACCAAAACATCACTGTTGTGCTTCAGAGTCTTGAGACATCTCCCACTCTCGAGGCTCCACACTATTAGGGGCAAAGGGGAGAAATATCAAAAATACATATGCCCCAATGATAAGTTTTGTTGAGTACAACATGAATTAAAAGATACTATTGGAATTACAGTTGTGCTTTGTACCTGCAGCTCCGCATATAGGCAAGCATTGCCTTAAGTGTAATTGCATGGCAAAAATTTTATATGCAGTCTAGAAAATAGCACATCCTTTTCACTCTTATTCTGTAAGCTAATAATAAGGAAACCTCTGGTAAAGCTGAAAGTTGATACCAGTTTCCCAAGAGGTGGTCTGGCCCTTTAGCCACAAAGCCACTAAATCTGAATAAAAGCAGAAACAATGAGAATTTATTCAGTGACACAGAGACCTTGCATGTGCATGTGTCCACAGCTTAGGCTGTTCTGGAAGCAAAACTCTGAGACACTAGAATTGACCCCCTGATTGACAGACTAGTTTTCACACTCACACACTGCGTGTGTCACTCCCCACAGCTCTCAAGTACTCTGCCCATTGCTCACTACTTTTTGCCTGTGTCTGGGAAGCTGCTAGTCCTGGCTATCACCTTTCACCATCCTATCTCTGGCTCCCAACACAAACTTCTTTTCATGTGAATCCAAGCAGGTGATTGTCCCATAGTGACCAATAAAGATTTTCACACAAGCACCACTGAGTATGTACCAGAGTCTACAAAGGACAGATGGAAAAGGGAATACAGCGATTAAGTTAATTGGTGGCTTACTCATCCTATTCATTATTTCCCACTTACCAGGCCCAGCTCTTCTCCCATACATACTCGATTAAAATCAGGAGTCATTCAACTAAGGTGTCTGAGGATTTGGAATGATCAAGCCAGGCTTAGTATTACATTTTTACCCATATACCTTGTTCTTCTACCTCTAAGCTACCTGGTAACAGATGGCTAGATTTCACCTTTGGCATGGTTACCTCCAATTAACCTTAAAATGTAGAGCTTTACAGATAAAGTTGTTTCTTAACTGACCAGTGCCAAGACTATTTCTATTGACTTTATCTACAGAACTCAAGCCAGTACCTAAACAAACAGCCCTTTTGGAGAAGGGAGGACAGAGCCTAGATGGGTGTAAATTCTTTCCCTTTTTGTTAAATGCTGCCTTTGATGAAGTTGTGCAGTTGCCATGCCAGAGCCAGACAACCTGCTGCTTAGCTCTTCACCACTCATCGTTATATTTTTGAGATTTAGTGATAAATAAGATATAAGAGCTCATCATCTCCACCCACCCCTCATTTTGGGGTTCAGTACCTGGGAAGGAGCAGCTGTACAGCAGGTACAAGGGTGCTGAGCCTGCTTGGTACAACAGGCCTTCTAAAGTTTCATGGAGAAACCCAGCCCCTCTGAACTCAATGCTGACCTCAGCAAAGCCAGAATCTCTCTGCAAGTGCCTATGGAAAACATATTTGGGATTTTAAGATACTTTAGGAAAGCCTGTGCATCACTATCTTCCTATTTTATCATTCAGTACTGGGTGAAGTCAGAAAACAGAAGCCATCCTAGGCGAGTGGGGGATGTGTTTCTTTATGTACTGTCCTTTCTTCATTACTTTAATGAAAGCAGGATTCCTGAAGATTGGAGTGAAAGGATTGAGGTTCCATTTTTCCAAGATTTGCCAAGGGCTGGTATCCCATGGTGCAGTCCCAGCGCTGCTCACCTGATGCTGAGATCAAAGCTTGTGCTGAGAACAAACCCTCTCTTCTCACTGAAGAAGAGCGCTGGATGCTCCCACTGTGGTCAGAGAGCAGAGGAGGCACTTCTTTCATTGCCAACATATCAAAAAGCCTCACTTTATGGTCTGAAGAGCCAATGGCTACCAAATTTCCACCACTGTAATGGATTGTTCTTCTCAGATCTGCTCTGGATAAGACACAGTAACAGAGAGGACTGCTAGCCAGCTAACAAAGTACAACAGGTCTAAGACTGTGACAGGCATTTCTCTGATGCTTAATGGTCCTCACTGAGCAACCTGATGGGCAATGAGCTTAAGCAGGTGAATCCTTTGCAGGGCACCACAGCCAAGGTCCCTAGTTCTGTGTACCCAAGTTTGTATTTGGAGGGTAACCTTAAAAAGGGGAGAGGGCTCCTCCCAGCCCTGTATCCCTTGTGACACTCTGTGGATTGCTAACCCCTGTGTCTTTAAAAATACCTTATCTTTGTATCTTTATAAAAAATGGGATTTGACACTGAGGATTTCTTAACACTGATGCTGAGAGACCCTTCTCCAGCCATATGTTCTCACAGAAGCATTACAAGGAAGAGGTCAGGTTTTCAGAAGCCATGGTTTGGCCCTGCAGCCAGGCAGTCTACTCACTTGTCCACGAGGACACAAATATTGTAGGAACCACAGAAGACATTTCTCTCTTCCAGCTGGATTATGTCAGCTTTCAGACCATGGTAGGCTGCCTGCAGATTGCCTTCCTTATGATGGAAAGAGAAATAGGGAACTATAAGTTGGGGAGGGGGGTATCCAGTGTTATTCCGTAGTCTTAAACATATCAGCTTTGTCCCCAGTGTAGTGATGAGACCAACAGAGACAGAAAGTGTCACTGAGGAACAGACAGACAGCAGGAACTTCCTGGTCAGTAGAGAAACAGGAGTTTTTCCCCATGTCTGGTTCCATAGCAAAAATGGAAGATCTGGCAGCTACACCCTTTATTCTTTAAGAAAAAGGCCACGTCCTCGCAATGCTGCCCAGCCTTACCAGCCACCCTGGCCCCACGGCTATGCATGTGACTGTGGGATGCATCAGGATGAGGCAGGGGTTCAGGCTCCCTCCCATGCAAGAAGGGGCTGAGCACGTGCTGGTCCTTATGAATTGCTCACAATGGGGCAAACCAGAAGCAGGAGTGGGAGAAGAGCAAAGCAACTCCAAATTCAGTCCTGTCTTCCAAAACCACCACATCCCCCTTCCTCCCCAAATACTGAAATGCAAAACCCACAGAAGGCAAACAGCTTCAAACATACCTTTGATTTAATTCTCCAGTACTGGTCTTTCACTTCAATGACTTTATTATTTTTATTTAACTGAGGAATCGCAACATTGACTATTTTAGCATAGTTTGGAACTGCACAAAGAGATGCAGGAACCTTGGTGATGTGAAAGATGGGGGAAGATGTCATTGGCTCTCACCATAAGTATTTTGTTAGCATGAGGGAGATTAGATAAAGATGCCTCAAAGGATTAACCAAAAATGAAGAGTTAAGAATTTGTAAAGATAACAGCCCAGCGCCACTGCACCCCCCACCCGGAGAGAACCAGTCCTGCGGGTTGAAGTCCAGCCAACTCAACACTCCTCTTGAAGGTGAAGAGTTCACGTTGAAGAAGACTACGGGCCTTCCTCTCAAGACCCCTGACATGACCACCAGTCAGCAGTATGCATGCGCGAAGAGATAGGAACTTATGCTAATAAGTTCCCCCAAAGTAATTGGAATAACCCTGCCTCTCCTCAGAACTAACTGTAAAAACCCAGCCCTGAAATGATGATGTACGTGACTGATGCAATCCTGAATGTATATAAGGGAATAAGGCATTTTCCTTGGTGTGCCTCTGGCTTTGGTCAAGCACCCAGCACTGTGTTTCTGCTTTATTGACTTTGTCCTCGCAAATAAAACAAAACCTACCTTGATTACAAGGCCTGGGTGTTTATTACAGTGACATCTTGACTGCCTAAGGACATCATAGGTGAGCTGTCAGGACCCTCCTGGATGAGGCAATTTACAGCAGTCACCAGCATGGGAGAGTGTCTGTCCCAGACTCTAAGGGGGAATATCAAAACAACCTGACACCAAGAAGATAGCACTTCTTTCCTGAAAAGACCAGAAAACCCTCTCTTCCTTTAGCCATTAGATTTTCTTCAGTAAAAATATGACTTGGGTTATGACATTGCAGAAGGAAAGGAAGGGGGACAAATTTCTCTCTTGTCCCCAAGATAATGGAAGGGAAAACACAGCTAATGCCCTTCGCACATCAGCAGTTTTTGCTGGTGCCCACATACACCTCCAGCACCTTTGCCAAACTGCAACCCCCCGACGGTGTAAGGCTTTTCTTCCTTTTAGGTGCAACACCAGCCACAGTGCTAGGTTTTGAAATTCAGATTGTGCTGGTGGAAGACCTTACACCTGTCAGAACATCTCAATCCATGCCATCCTCAAGGAGCAGGAACGGAAACACTGTCTTTCATCTCTTGGCTGAGAGCACACTGTCAGCCCCTCAGCAAACTTGGGCAGTGACTCAGAGTGAAGACAAGCATCTGTTGAATGACATCATCTCCTCTTGCATGGCACTTTGAGCTTTCCAGCTAACTATTGCCATGGTCTGCCACAGTTTTTTCCCTCCACAACATGACCCAGAACAGAACTGTTCCCAGGCAGTGCCAGTTCTTCATGTTCTGGTATCAAACACCATAGATTTCTCCCATATTCAAGACTCAGGTAGTGGTACCTGTCTTCCTAAGCTGGCCAGTACTTGCAGATGAGGTTTTAATTTTAAGGCCTGCAGAAGAAGTGCCAGCAGACTGTAGTGGAAATTGAGCCTGGACACTGGACTGAGGACAGCTGTCTTTCTTGACACTGCTTTGGGATTTAGCAGATGATCCATCTACAGCATCCTCTGGAAGAATTAAGCAAAGAGTCAAAACTCACAAATCACAGTAGGCTTCTTAGAGCTGAATTAGGGGACTGCAAAAGTTAGAATAGTATATTAAGTATCTAATAAGTAAATTATGCTATATTATTTATTCTATCCCTTCTAGCTATGCAGAATTCATCCCTTCATCCCTTTCTTGGTTTTCATTACTTAAAATACTCAATTCACAACCACTCCTCCTGAGACACCTTGCCCAGAAGAAATCATGAGGAAGTTTTTTTCACTACTTTGTTGTCAGCTATACTCCATGAGAGGCTACATTGCCCTTCCCTTTAGCGATCCCCTCGCTCACAGGGTTATTGCACACACACAGCCTGGCACTGAGGCAGGGCTGGCCCTGGGAGGCTGATGCTGGGTCAGGATAAAGCTGCTGGGTCCCAGTCCCATCTGGCCCCATCTCCTGCTGCCAGGAACACCCCATTCCCCCCACAGCCTGTGCTCACCCCTACCTTTGCCCACTCGTCTCCTACAGCTGGAAGGATCAGAGACCTTGAAAACACCAGATCTGCAGTATTATTCAATATATTTATAAATGACCT
>NW_010335238.1:0-15951 GCF_000700745.2 Antrostomus carolinensis
TCTTCATAACAGAGCATTCAACTCAGCCAAGAGACATAGCTTCATATAAAAAGAGGAATGGGACACAAAATCCAAATGTCCTGACACCACTTATTATCCCATTTATTATTTGAGGAACTAACTGAGGAAAATGGGAGCATTTATGACAAATCACCTGCGTGTTGCTTTTCTCCCTGCTTTGGCTGCTCCACATTGGGTCAGGTCATGGTTCAAGGTTGGGACAACGAGAGTGCTGAACCCTGCTCTCCAAGTGTGAGCTGATGACCATGGATGCATATAAAACATGCCCCAATTTCTCTTGCAGAAGCTATGATCTTTTCTTTAATCCCAGACCTGCCTTTCCACCTCTCTGGGCCAAGGATTTTAAATGGGCAACCATGCTGCCACTAATAGGGATTGCTCAGTCTCAAGTGGGTTAAATCCTTGCTTTGAAGGTGGCAGCCAGGCTCTTCCTGTGGACAATATCTCTGTCCAGGTGCTTAAAGCTTGCGGCATCTGAAATTTACATTTCCTATGGGGACTTTCACACACTCTTGATACCATCTTCCAGCTGTGTGAATAAAGCCATCTCATCATTTTCTTGCTTGTAGTTTGGTGCCATTCAGATAATTGAGTTGGACAAGAAGGGTATTTATAAGGACAACCCTGAAGTAGCACTTCATTTTTTCAATTGTGGATAATCATTATTGATTTTTTTTGCCAGTAGTAGTACATTAAATCCAGCAGATAAACAGCTCTGCTTTGGCTTTCAGTTCTGTGGAGATACATGTGGTTCCAATTCATCTTCCCTAAATATTAGAATATTTTTCTGAATATGTGTCCTGGTATGCATAATTATCCTTCTTGCGTCTCCTACCACACCCATGGGGTGATCAACTAACCCCATGAGAAAACACAGCAGAAGAGTGAAGGGGAAAAAATCTGTAGTTTCTGAGAAGGTGGTATCTTTCTCTTCATGGAATCCCATTGAAGCCTGGAAAAGTAAGATCCTTCACTGTCCAAGAGACAACAATAGTGAAAAAATAATGTGTCAAAAATAATACCATCTTTTGCTTTCTCTTCTGATCTCCTGCTTTAGTGGGAAGGTTGGACTAGATGATCTCCTGAGGTCCCTTTCAACCCCTATGATTCTGTGATTCTGTGGCCTGGACAGTGGCAACAACAAGACTTTTTTGAGATGAGAAGTTACCAGATAACTAACTACCTGTCATTTGCTGGGACTGAGTACCACGACTGTCCTGCTCAGTGACCCAGTCTCTCTCTCTGCTTGCTCAGCTCTTGGTGCAATGAGATAAGCAAAGCAGAACTGAGACTTAAACAACCAACAAAAGTAGTGGCATGAACCAGGCAATAACCACATGACTTGTACTAGATCCACCCAGGTGAGCAACACAAGTCTTTGACATGACCAACAGTCAAGTAGGGAAGTAAATGTGGTACCACAGTGTCCTCCCAAGACCCAACAAACATTTTCCCACCTGCCAAAATATTCCTTCAAAGCAAAAGTTGGAGGAAAAACTCTCTTCTTGTGGATGACAGATTGAGGACCTGGCAGGGCATTCCTTAGCATGGGTGAGGTCCCATTGCTGGTAGTTTTGTTGATGTCATGGTTGTTCAGTTTTGCTTTGTGAAATAAAGCTGATTGTTCCTCCACAGTGTCAATGATGGCATCTGCCTGCAGTTGCTTACGTTAAGCTGACAGCTCACTCTATGTGCCTTTTCAAGACAAAAATGTGGAGGGAGTAAATGATCTTCACTGATTTAAAACTATTTTCTTTTGACCAGCCTAACCTTTCTGGCTCCATTAATTGAGTATTATTCTTTTCTCCTTTAACTCAGCTTGAATCTTAAGAATTTCTACAGGCTTCACTTCCTGAAACATTTTAGCTATGAATTACTACATTTTTTCTGTGCTCCTACGTGAGATCAGACTTGCTCAAAGAAATATGATTCTATGATTCTATAAATACAGGCAGAGGCTGCAGTTATTTTGAAGTTGTCTCATTCAGCCCTGTAGGCTTTTGGATAAGAAATCCCTCACAATAAAATTTATCAAACTCCCAGTGTCCGCATTTTTCCAGGCAACAAGGAACTATGTTTGGGTTTGTAGCTAACCCCTCTGCTCAAATAACAGTGATGTGATTTTTAACAGTTATAATCACAACAAATATCTGGGAGAGCTTTTTGAGTTTCTAGCATGTGCTTTTTTTTCAGGGCACAGCTCCTTGCAGTTTGGCGACGAGGGGAATCTTTACTCTGGGTTAATCCTTCAGGTGCCTAAAAATATTGTGAGACATTTAGGATCTGGTTCAACACGCATTCCCTTTGATAACCACTTTGAGGGGAAAAATTCACATATTTTTCCAGTATTCATTTGGTCTAGTAAGGCTTGCTGGTGTTATTTTGATGATGTGTGTCCCACCTATTCCACTCCCCGCACACCCTTGCACAGCAGCTTGTGATGCTGGAATAGGTCTGTTGATCTAGGTTTAGACTACCTTCAAATTTCTTACAATTATTGTTGTTTTGGTTTAGAGGGCAATCTTCTTTTCCAAAAAAACAAACTGATGTAATAACTGCCATCAAGATTTGTGTTGTTACGGAAGTGCTGTACGCCACATCAGATCGTCTCTTTTCACTTGCAGTAAATATGCTGTCCTAAAATAAACCTGAGTGTTCCTCTAGCCTGAAGAGGAGGCTCTGCTATTTCATTGCCCCCATGGCAGCACTGTTTATGTGTGTGGTGAAGTCTCAGGTAGAAGAACATCACGCTAATGAATGAGTAACTCCAAATTCCTAAAAAAATTATTTCAAGAAGATGTCTCATATGCCTCTAGAGGTTTGCAGGATCAAACTCCTGGCAGGCCAGCATACAGAGGGGGGAAACGTAGAGCACTTTGGTCCACAGGCAAAATTCTTGTTAATCCAAATATTTCCCCAAAGAACTGAGTAGGTTTCTAGGAAACAAACACCAGACAGACCACATCACCTTTTACTCATTTCTCCCAAGAACTCACCCTGGTGTGTATATGCTGCAAGAGCCCTTTCACTTTTCAGCTGCAGCCAACAGAGCTAACAGCAATTTCTCCATTTTTATCACAGACATGACATTTTTCATTCCCATTGATGAGCATCTGGGTGCAATCACTAATGTATCCTCCAAGGAGAGTGGATCATGAATCAGCTGGCTGCTTGACAAGAAGTCTAGCCCATCAAAACTGCCAGGTCTAGAGTATGATCCACCAATACGTTATCTTCTTTGATTCTTTTTTTCCAATTAATTTGAATTTCTATCATTCAGTTTTTGTCTCTGTGGACATGGCATTAAAATATATCTTGTTATTTTCTGCCAGGGATAAAGAATTATTTCCTTTCTTACACTTGGTGAGTCCAACAGGGTAGGCTGACCACACCAGGATGAGTTTATTGAAGCCTAATGCAAGAGTTCATGTAAGAATTTGAAGTATCTAGGAACACAATTTATTAACAAGTTGTGTGTGAGAAGGGAGGCTCTGGTAGTAAGAGAATAGGTTTAGCTCCCATGAGGCTCCCACATGAGTGTTTCTCTTCTCCTGGGGCACAGCAACCAGCCTCCCTTTGCCACACTGTCCTAACAGGATAGAAGACTTTCTCTATGTCACGCTTGTGCTGGGAGAGTGACCATATGAGTCCCCAGAAGGGGATGAGATGAGGTGATGACAGACACTATGCTGATATGTAGGAAAATAACCACTAAATCATGTGTATATTTTGTGCCATCAATAGCTATCAATGTGAACAGATGTCCTCGGACATCAGGTCTTAGAGCATCTATCTGGAGGTGTATCAATGCACTCCTAAATAAATGTTTACTGTATATTGTACTGAACAAAAGTACATCAGAGACAGGCTTGAGCCCTCAATTCTGGCTTGTCCAACCCTTCTTCATTGTTCCTTAGCTCCCTGGTTGTGTTCAGGGCCGAATTCAATCCAGGAGGAGAACTGCAGTCATACAGTCCTCCAACACTGGTTCAGAAAGCTTTGAACCATCAAATGCCCCTCAGCGCTCTGATCCACCACCCAGAGCACTGATTAACTTTGGGGTTTCATCTCATTAACAGTCTATGCTCACGGGATCTGCAGTGCCTGTGTTATTTCGTATGCTTTGAATGGAAAAAGACATAGAACCATAGAATCATAGAACCATGGAACCATACAATGGTTTGTGTTGGAAGAGACCTCATCTAGTTCCAATCCCCCTGCCATCAGCAGAGACACCTTCCACTAGACCAGGTTGCTCAAAGCCTCATCCAGCCTGGCCTTCAACACTTCCAGGGAGGAGCAATCACAGCTTCTCTGGCCAACCTGGGCCAGTGTCTCACCACTCTCACAGCAAAGAATTTCTTCCTAATATCTGAATTAAATCTACCCTCTTTCAATGTAAATTACCCCTCATCCCATCACTACAGTCTTTGATAAAGGGTCCCTCCCCATCTTTCCTGTAGGTCCCCTTTAAGTACTGGAAGGCTGCTTATAAGGTCTCCCCAGAGCCTGCTCTTCTCCAGGCTGAACAACCCCAACTCTCTCAGCCTGTCCTCACAGCAGAGCTGCTCCAGCCCTGGCATCATCCTCGTGGCCTCCTCTGCACTGGCTCCAGTAGCTCCATGTCCTTGTGCTGTTGGTGGCCCCAGCACTGGAGGCAGCACTGCAGGTGGGGTCTGAGGAGAGCGGAGCAGAGGGGCAGAATCCCCTCCCTCCACCTGCTGCCCACGCTGCTCTGGATGCTGCCCAGAATCCAGTTGGCTTTTGGGGTTCATTAGGTCTTAGATCCACAAAATCCAGAGCAGAGTCAATGCTGTGTAAATTCAATGCCAAATGTTGACTCTAAAGAGTGTTAACTGTAAGCAATGAATATCAACCTTAGACCAGGTCTCAGTCACTGTCCCTCTGGCTTAGTGGAGTAGAAAGTATACGCTTTCTATTAATTATAGAGGGAGCCTACAGTGACGTGCTTGTAATGTGGAAAGCACAACTCATTGACTATATTTAGGTAGGATGAATCCAGCCCCTTCTAAAATGTTTACAGTGCCTTTTATTTGTGGCTCGAACCGGAAAATAGCAATTACACATATCCCAGATGGAGAAAGATGTTTAAAGGGAGGCTTGGTTATACCAGGAACCCTGTTGCTTGCTGTTTCTCTTTGGCTGTTTGTTCATTTCTTCTACAGAAGGAGCAGGAAATCTTTAGGGATTGGCTTTCCCTCCTCCGCTGTTTCCAAGAAATTACACCTCTTTGATCTTTTTTAGTCTTGCAAAACCTGGGCCTGCCCTTGGTTTTAACCAAAGCAAGTGGTAAACTCACAGGATCAGATCCTTATCTGAGTGTAAATTGACACAACCTGTGCACATCAAAGAAATTCCCCTGATTTCCATCTCTTGCAGACAACAATCCTCAAGGTCTTCACGGGAGACCCCATGCCACCGACCTTGGTCAGTAAATTACTTAATTAAAAACAGTCATTAAATAATCCTTAGTCTAATGTTTATTTCTCCAGGCTGATCTGTTTACACTGCTTGTTGCTACTCTGCATCGTGCCAGAGAGACAAGAGGCTACAGTAAAGCTGTTCCTGCAATGTGATGGATTTCAGTGCCCGTGCTGCAGCTGGAAAATTTGGATGTGTTGGCTTACAATAAAAAGTTCAGTCTAACGGTTAAATGGGGAGAGGGAAACAAAAAAACTACTGCAAAATGTCAAGGTTAAAATCTCTGATGAGCAGGCACTTCTCTTTTGCTCTCCTCCTAACCAATGAGCATGTTTTACCTTGAATCTAGGACCCAAAACAAAAGAAAACCATGGTCTCCTCCAGAGTGAGGTGATGCAGGTGATTAATGTTGTCAAAGAAAGGCTGGGCTCATGCTACAGCTTCTCCTTCAGCTGGAGCCCTTACTGGGACTTTCTCCAAGCAGCCTGTTTTCATGACACTATCTTGAAGCCCCTCCATGACATTCACTATTGGGTTTATAAAGAAGGGTCGGGCAAACAAATTCTTCCTACAGCACATAGGTGCCAACTCACAGGGCCACACTCTCCTAGGAAACAGCCCAAAGCCCAATGATCATGCTGCATTGCTTACTCACAGCAAAGAGAGAGCATTCCCACCCCAGATTTTGGAGGGGCCATGCTGTGAGGTCCTTAGCACGAATTCTGGGGTCTCAGTTTCTCAGGCAACTCCATTTCTGAGCTCTGGAGGAGCAATGACTTGCAGAAGACTCCTTCCAATTACCACTGAACTTTACTGCTCAGTATTGAGGCCAGGTCCTCTAGAGCAGCTCATCCAATGCTCAGCTCTCTGCTTCTAATTCACTGTCCCAGGAGCAACTCCACAATCTGTGTCCTTCTCCACCTCTGAAGAGGGGAACACCAGGAGGATGGTCTCCTTAAAACGTGTAAATTCAACTTTCATCTTCTTTTCCCCCTCAAACTATGTTTATGATATTGAATTCCAACTCCTTCCATGAACGTATCCCTCCAACCTCCTTATTATGCATTCAAGGAGAAAGACTTGATTCCTTCTCCTCTTTATGGACAAGTCCTTGTCAATTCATAAGAAAGAAATGGATTATTGATACGTGCTTTTAGATTATTTTAGAAGAGCTACTTAAAAATGCAGTTTGAGATGTAGTTCTGCCAGGGATGGGTTCTCAAATGTTGAAGCTATTCTTTCAGGAAGGTCATGCTGTCATAACAAACATTTCACCAAAATAGAAACAATACCCTGGGAATCTGAACGTCAGAGTGGAAAGTCAGCTTCCTGGCAGATATTTCTAAAGTGCTTTGAAGATGTGAAGAACGACATCGCTGCTAAGAAGTATTTATTCCCCGTTTTAGTACTATGATGTTGATAAGCTTAATTTTTTTTCAGTGTGTAATATGACAGAGGTGACATCTTCTCCACACTTGGGAATTTAAAAAAAAAAAAAGATAAACCCAAAACAAAACAAAGCAAGAAAAACTGTGATATCTCTGCTATCAGCAGAAATATAAACAGTGCTGATTTATGTATAGATTTTTTCCATGCCTCTCACCACTCTGGTATCTGAACAACTTTACAAACATTTAACAGCTACAATAATTTTGTGAAACAGTGAAGTATTGTTGTTTATATTTCGCCCAGAAGGAATCGAAGCACAGAATTAATTAAGCAACACAAAGTGAAATAGAATATTAGATACTGAATTCTGATCTCTTGAATCCCAGTTTATTGTTTCTTCTATAAGATTATGCCTGTTAACTAAAATAAAATAAAACTAAATTAAATTAAATTAAATAAGAGCTTACGTAGAAGCCATTTAGTACAGTTCTTTGGTGTGAGCTGTAAAACCCAGATAAGTTTATCTCAAAGGTCCTGGCTAGTCCCAAAGCCTTGGAAATTATTAACTTTCTCTAATTCTTTTGTATTTGGGTGTAAGCCATGTTGTCTATGTACAATCCCTGCAAAAGAAGGCCATTGTGGGTCATGAGTTGGTGTTCGTGTCTATCCCAGGTCTCAGCTGTGCTGTGTTCCCATCAGCTGGGCAGGAGAGAGACCCTACAAAAGCTCATCTGAGAACTGACATGTGGGAGAGAACAAGAGAGACATTATAAATGACTCCACAGCTAGAAAAATAGAAGTCAGAGCTCACAGACTTTTCAGGCACTGAAGGCAATCAACCAAGAGCCACAGCTCAGTAGGAAACTCAGCTTTATCATTTCTGGTGTTTGCAGGACTCCTGGAGTGTCAAAAAGTTTTAGATGCACCCATGCAAACCATTTCTCCCTCAGAGAGGGTGTTATCACACTATTCATTTTTAGCATCGGTGGAGCATGATAGCAGAGTCTGGCTGTAGATGAGACACCATCTGATGTTCAGTCAAGACTCAGCCCAATTAGTCATTCAGAAAGCAGATTTGGGGCTGTTTTATGTTCTTCACCTCTGATAATCGCTTCCAGCTACTCTGAGACAGCCCTTCTGCAGCCAGAGCTTTGCCTCCCTTGGGTTGTATACCCCACATAATCCAGCCATCTGTTGGGCTTTATATCAGGATGGAGGCACGCATGCCCTGGTATCTGCTGGGGCTCATGAGAAGACCCATGCCTCTGAGGGTATGGGTGGGTCAGTTGTCCCCATGTCCTAACACAGCCCACCCCACTACTCTGGGGTAACTGGCACCCAACAAAGACCCTTCATTATTAAATATTATCAGAACCTTCATGTGACTTGAATTGTGTGTTTTCAGGGGATTTAAGTTAATCTTTATGTTGATGAAGCAGTTCTTGTGACTATGTTGAATCACAGAATCATAGAATGGTTTGGGTTGGAAGGGACCTTAAAGATCATCCAGTTCCAACCCCCTTGCCATGAGCAGGGACACAACTTATTGCTCCAAAACTCAAATAGAAGTGAGATATCCATATCATGCATACTAGAGAGAGGATATGAATGATAAATTGCCCTGAATCCCTGGATATTTGCTTCAGGCCATACCTCAAAATAATTTTTTGGTTTTGTGCCCTTTTTCTAGAAAAATAATAGTAATAAATTAACCTCTCCAAGATACCTAGAATGAGTTTCACCAGCTCCATTTAGTTAATGAGGGTTTCTGTGAAGAACAGAGGAGGGAACAGCTTTCTTATTCAGTGTTCTCCTTGTTAGCTGGCTGTTTACATGGTGGCTATCATCGGAAGTGCTGCTGCTTTCAGCTGTTACTCACTCTCTGCGAAGGAGGATGAGCTGATCATAAATTGGTGTCTCCTAACAAGCTGCTCCCAGCTGTTCCACATAGGAGAATGGATGAGAAGAGACAGAGTAATTGTTTTGGATGGCTGGGGATTTTTTGTTTGCTTGTTTGTTTTTTTTTCTGAGACTTTTAAGAAGCTTTCAGGTTTAGGAGGGCTAAAACAAGATACTTCATTTGTTTTAATCCTACCTAGCAGGAAGACAATTTTCTTGGTCTGTAAGTCAGGACATAGTAGGAGGTTCTTAACTGCTGGAGAAACCCACGCAAAGTGTTTATTTCTACACTTAGGAAATGTTTACAATTGAATTATTCTGAGAGATGCAATTAAGAAATGATCAGACTCCCTGCCTGCTGGTAAAATCTTTCATTGTGATCTGCCTGGAGGACCATGGTTCATAGTAATCATAAACAGGATGACATTTCTTCTGATGCATGCAGATAAAAGGCAGATTAAGTCCTGGGCAGGACAGAAAAGCATGATTAAAAAGTGCTATGCCTCTGCTTCAGTCCATTATTATCGTGGAGTTGCTCTAGTCCCAGTACCTGCTCATCGGCTCACCACCAAGCCAGATTTTTCCAGCAGAGAACACTCTTACACTCATAGGTTTTTTGTAGGCTGGATGACTGAATCTTATCTTGGGATAATTTCACATTTGAAGGCTAGAGATCTAGTAATTTAAATTATGGGCCTTCCAACATCTTGCTTACAGCCCCTGGATCTGATATAATATCTTTCAATATGCTCCTTAATTTTCCTGTATTCATCCACTGCTACTTAAAAATCTAGTGTCTGCTGTAGAAAAAAATTATGAGTCATCTTATGGTATGAATTATTCCAATGCATGTTTCATTTTGTATTGCACAGAGATGACTAGAAATGAAAACTCTGGGGGGATACTTTACAGACCGACATGTAAAGGGGACAGTAAGTTCAGTGAGAAAAATACAGCACAGCGTGCATTCCTCATCAATGTTGCTGTACAGAGAGGGTTTGAAATTGTGTTCTCATTGCCCAAGAGGAATAAAGCTGATTTTTCAGTCAGGAATTAATTCTCCTTTAACAGGGAAAAGAAAGCTTGGAGTCAGCAGGAGATTTCAAAGGCAGATGACTGGTCCTTGCTGAAAAATACCCTAAAAGAAGTAAATTAAGTGAATAGTAAAGACCTAGAAGACTATTGACTACAACAGGAGCAGATATACAGTTTGTCATGAACCTCCACTTTTACATTCTTTAGGAGTGATTATCTCCAAGTCAAGAAATTTGGGCTCTTTTTAGACTTTTCATTTGGGTACCAATGCACTGTGGCAGAAGAGAAAGATCAAATGGTCTTAGTGCTGGTATCAGTGGAATGAAGTCACTCTTGTTCTTGCTGTTGAAAATGTAGAATGATTTTGTTGAAGTTTCAGGGGAAACACTGAAGGTTTGTGATGCTGCAGGTGTGTATGGAGTTTGGCCTCCAGTGCCCAACCTGGATTGTGGAAGGAAGACGCTTTATGGCCCAATGAGATAGAGGGTACAAGACAGGAGCTAGGACTAAACCAGAGGTCTGCCACTCCCAGAAGAATGAGGAAGAGATGGGACCTACAAAGACTTGAAGGTTGTGTTCAACTGAATGTTTGCCCAAGCCTATCTAAATTACACATAACTCCCATGATGGCTACACCGGGTCTAATGGGATTTCCTGCTGGATAAGAAAGACAACATGAACTATATTTTTTCTGGGGTCTTTTCTTGAGAAGGTGGGAAGAAGGGAAAGAATAAAAGATTTTAATTCATACAAGCTTTTAGTTTGACACTAGTTTTGGATTAAGAAGTTCATGAAACAAGAGAAGTCTCAGGGATTGATATAACTTCAACAGTAGAAGTAAATCACTTGTTTTCACGGTGGAGGTATATCACTAGAGGACATCCACAGGACCTGCAATACAGCCTGTGCCATACGGTACATCCATAAATCATCTTAAAAAGGGAGTGAAAAGTGAGGGGACAATGTATGTGAAGGACACTGAGTTATTAGGAATCCTAAAGAGGAAAGCAACTGAAAAGTAGTAGAGTGGTTGTGGGATAAAAGTCAAAGGCAGTAAATGCTACATTGTGCAGATTGACATAACTAACACATTTTTCCTACAAAGATAAGGTTCCTGAACCACTCTTTAGCACTCAGTAAGGAGATGTTGGTGTTGTAAGAGTGAGTTCCACAAAAATGTCAACTGAACACTCAGTTGTGGCTAAAAAAACATTTAAGAAAAACTATTATGGGCAAGACATTACTTGGGAAGGGACAGAAAGCTACAGAATGATGTCACTTAAGAAACCACAGAGCACCTAAATCTTCAAAACTCTTTTGCTCTCTGAGCTTTACGCCTCAACAAGGATATAGCAGAATTATTAAAGTTTTAAAAAGATCAGAGGTATAAAATGGGTTTTTTTGAGCAAGAAGCATATAAAAAGAATATAAAAATAATTTACAAAAATAAAAATAATTAAAAGAAGCCTCATAAGAGATTATACGAGAGAGAATAAATATCTCTACAAACTGGTACACTATGGCATAGAGAAAAAATATTCATTGTTTCTAATAATGGCAGAATTAGGGTCATCAAATTATGTTATTGTGCAGTAGACATAGGAAAACACCTCAAGATTCTGCCTTTTCACAAAGTCTGGAGGTCAGTTACAGACCTCTTTGTCAGCAGGTGTTATGAATGCTAAACATTTACACAGATCCCAAAAGCAGTTGCTAGGGAAAAAAACATTCATCAGAAGTTCTTCAACACAAATGTACAACCTGCAGCTCAGCAAGTCCCTAAACCACAACTCTGTAGGCACAGAGAGGGCACCAGGACAGTAAAAACTACTCTCTGGTGTTGTTTCTATGCTCCTTTCCTAAGATTCCAGCCCAGGAAGGATGGGGAACAGTTATAGACCTGGTCTGACTCAACACATTCACTCTTATCATAGAATCCTAGAATGGTTTGGGTTGGGAGGGACCTTAAAGCTCATCCAGTTCCAACCCCCCTGCCAGCAGCAGGGACACCTTCCACTAGACCAGGTTGCTCAAAGCCTCATCCAACCTGGCCTTGAACACTTCCAGGGAGGGGGCATCCACAACTTATTTGGGCAACCTGTACTTGTTTGGACAATCTTATGCCCTTACATGCTTGTAAAACAGCTTGGAAAGGTCTCTGGCCAACTCCAAACCAGCAGAATCATCTGCTCAGTGACCCAAACCTCTGCTGGCTTTCAGTAGGTTTAGCTCTCACAAACTCAACTGCTTCCCAGGAAGGCTGGAGAGCTGAGGGACCCCAAGGCTCTCCTTCAGTAAAGTGGGCATGAAGAGCTCGTATCTTAGCAAACAAGATAGGCCAGGGCAGATTTTCATCCCTGTTGTAGAGGAGTGAATTCCCAGACCCAGTTAAGCAGTCTGGCGAGGAGGAGGTTTTTTTTCCTAACAGCAACTTTCACACACACCATGATGAGGATTTCTGGGGTGGGACATTACAGGAAGGAGTTTAGTGCCAGTTTCCCAAATTTTGATCCCATGCCTTGCTGTCTGAAGTTCTATGATACATCTGTGGTGCTCTGCAAGTAATTAATGACGATTCTACACTAAACTAAAACCAGAAGTGACTGAACAATGAGGATTCAGCCAGGAAATGCCTCTTCATTGACCTTCCAATCCACTTGCATATAAAACTTAGAGCAGACAGTGAAACTAATTCTGCTTCAATCTCTCTTACTCTGTGTCACCACTGGCCACTGTCCTCTTGCTCTACGTTAATATTCATCTCTGCTACTCAAGAGATTTCCGGTTATTTACATATTGAAATATTCTCCCTTTTATCCCTTGTGGTGGCTTAATGTCTCATTCCCTCTTGGCTTCACTGCATTTCTGATTCAAACGATCTCTATATGGGGCCATTCAAATATGAAACAGCCCTGAACAGTGCAGCTGCTGTCTTGTCAGCTTTTATTTCTACAGATGATGACTAACACTTCAGCTTATGATTTTGATAGATTTTCGTACTCTACCCTAGCGCTTGGATCACTGGTGTGGGATTTTCAGTCTACGATGTTCTCAACATATTGGTCCCATTAGGACTTCATCTGCAACTGATGCCATCTCTGGAAATGGCTTTCATCCCAACCACCCACTTTAATTCATGTCATTGACTTCTACTAACATACCCTCAGTTTACCCCGAGCAAACGTCTGGGATTGGCATCACACCCTCCAGTACTTTTGTGGGAACAGGCTACTGTCTGTCCTCTGGGATCTCCCTCATCCCCACCCTTTCTCCTTTTATATCCTACAGTCATCTCTGGAGCTGCCAAATAATCATGTTTTTCTGTGTTTCAGGAATGTTAGTGATGGCTCCCCAGAAATACTCATCATGGTGTGTGTGAAAGTTGCTGTTAGGAAAAAAAACCTTCTCTTGGCAGTGACGCTGCAGACCCTCACATATAGCAAAAACTTCAACAGAAGTGAAGACCCAAAATTTGCATCCAGATAGTTCTTAGGGCAAGAATACTCCCTAAAAATCTGAATAGGAGACATGACAGTGATATGGAGGTCACCTAGCCAAGGCCTTCATAAAGCACCTCTGATTGTTCTGACAGGTCTCTAAGGGCTTGTGGTACTCACATACAGACTCCTGGCAACATCATCAGCTGAATTACCAAGAGATGCAAGGTGGTACCACAGTAGCCTGCTCCAATCACGGATTAAACATTTGGTAAGAGTTTTCCCTTTCCCAAAGAACATCCTATATACAACAGTCAAAGGAGGGACATGTTGTCACCTCCACTTCACAGCTGAAGAGCTGAGCAGGCTTAATGTGGCACCCAGATCTTATGGACATCAATAGGACCTGGGCAGCTCTGTACTTCTGAGGACTTTAGGCTCCACTTTCAAAACAATTTGGTGACTATTATAGAACATGGCTTTTTTTTCACCTTGCCACATAATGAAATCCCCAGGTCTACAAGGCACAAGGTACCTCCTTCCTAGAGAGACTATATTCAGAGATGAGATCTCCAAATGCAGAGAAATGGAGACCTTCCTCCACCAGTCAGGTTGGAAAAAAAGGAACATGCCTTAAGCATGTTTAGCCAAGACATGACACTCCTTCTGCTTCAGTACCAGTCTTTATATCCTTGTTGCTAGATTTGATAGCCCAATATTTCTGTTCAGAGAACATTTCCCATCCTATGATAGTAAGGATCTTACCAGCTTATGTCCTAGGGAAGAGCAATAGAAGCTTTGATTCATGGCAGACTGAAGTCAAGTCACTTCTTCATATCCAGTGGAGCAAGAATGAGATCCTGGGTCACCTGTGTGAAGGACATAAGCAAACATGCACATTGTCACCTGGCTGTCTCTTGTGCGGGATGTATTTGGCTCAGGCTGGGAGCTTCTCTGTGGGATCAGGTAGCAGAAGGGTCCAACCTAAGACTCCTCCTTATGGCTTTGGCATAAAGTCTAATCAAATCATTGGCTGTAGAAGATATTAACATGCTGGTGCCAGCTAGCAGAAATGTAGCACCCTCAGGTCTAGACAGTGGTTGAGTAGCAGTTCCTTCTGCCCTGTCCACCACAACAGTGACAGACAATTACTAATGTTTTCAGTCCAGATCTGGCAAAGCATCTTAGCCAAGATCACAGACTGGTCTGTGGCAGAGATGGGAACAAAATCTAACCCTTTGAGGTTCAGTCTAGTGCTTTAACCACATGAATACAATTATTGTGCTATCTGTTCCCCCTTTTCACAAACTCTACTATATTTTTCATACCTAATTTGTTCCTGATTGTAAGGAAGAAATACTTCCTTTCAAATATATATCGCAATGAACAAAAAACAGATTCATGGTCCTTAAAACCTTTCCTGTTCTTAATCTCTGTGAAATATGTTCTTTGGGTGTTCATTAATTACACAGATTGTGAGATAGGAATTTTAAGTACAGTAATAAATCTATTCAGTTAAACCATGATGCTGGGAATTTCATCCAAGCAGGAGTCTATGCCATTAGATTACATCAAGAGTTTTCTGAGACATGAGGAACAAGTCAATACTTCAGAGGCTTCAGCGATAAGGCTGTGAATGTGCTGATCCCTTGCACAATGTGTTTCCATTGCAGAATAAGATGTGAGTGGTCCAGAAACACTGCAACCTGGGCAACAAAGGACTGTGGGATGATTGGGGACCAACAGATCCCCTAAAAGAAACAGGGTTGGCCATTGAAAGTTGGTAGGTAGAAAGAAGCTCAAGTAAAACAGGAGGCAACATGGAGATCTGTAGAACATGAAGGTTATGGCCAGCAAAATAAACATCCCTGTCTTGGGGTTCAACACTGGAGTCTGGACTTTACATGCTGTTCATCACTCCAAGCTTTTAGGTATTGCATCCTTACAAAGAGCCACAGACTTTGTTACTTGGTGTTTAATCTAAACACCTTCTGTCAGCCCTACAGATATTAACACAACTTTTTGACACTGCCCCAGTGGCTATCATCATGTTCACTGTTGCAGTTGCTGCCCCTCCATGAGGAATAATCATCATGACAGCCTTTTCTATGAGTTCCCACCAGGAACTCTTCAAATCCCTCCTTCCCCCAAGAGTTTAACTACACACAAAGATCAAGCAACCAACGGGGACAGCTGTTATTCTTCATATCTCCCAAGCCTTCATGTCTCTGCATAAATAGAGACTTTGAAGCATAAAGCATGCATGCTGCTTCAGGCTCCTGGCCTGCACTCTTACTCGCCCAAACCTGTTTGCTGTGGGAACTCAGAGCACCTTTTGCCTTCTCTTGGGAGCAAACCTCCTCACAAGTGCTCTTTCAGATGCTCTCCCTGCTCCCTGTTCTTGCTCTCCAACTCTTGGCATTTTCTGTCTGTGCTATTTCAGCCACTTTGGTCTGTGTCTTTCCAGCTGGGTGGGGCTAAGCTATAAAAAGGGATCTGACTATCTTCTCTTGGCACACAGCCTTGGGCTATACACAGCTCAGCTAAATCATTCCACACATTCCTTTCTCTCCCGAGTAAGAGCAGTAATTCATTGCAAAGGTTTTTTTTCACCATGCCCTCCCGAGACAGAAAATTCTCTCTTTTACAGCTGCCTTGACACATAGGTCTTGGGATGAGCTTATCTCAAGCATCTTGTGTGCAGAAAGATTCCATGGCAGCATCAAAT